>NW_028261381.1:28199454-28371954 GCF_051295495.1 Thamnophis sirtalis | reverse complement strand
ATTTATTGTAGGCTTATATCGCTGAGCATGACAAAGGGACACACAGAAAAATACAAGCCCAAAGCTCACAAGGGGAAAAAATGACGATACAAAAAAAAAAAAACATTTTTCAAAGATAACCCAATCCCTCCCTTCTTCTGATCCACTGCACAGACATAGGCCCAAACCTGTCCAGAGTAAAGTCCTTTAAACGTCTGTGCAAATGATGATTTAATACAGTCCATTTCTTCCTTCCACAATAAAAGCATGCAGCAAGTATCAACACTGAAGCATTCACTCACTGACAGCAGCCTATGCAACCCTTCTCCTATGAATAAGGGAGCATGCTGTCCATGCACAGAGCTGCTGCTAGTTGGGATAGCAAAGATATGGTGAGCTGTACTCTAATCTAGTGTTTCACATGAGTCAGTGGAGTATGGACTAAGACTGTTGGGACTTCCACTGAAATCCTCATTCAGCAACTTCAGGCCACTCCCCATCTGGATTCTTTAAAACAGGGGTGTCAAACTCAAGGCCTGTAGGCCAGATCTGGCTCGCGGGGGTCTTAGTTCTGTTCCTGGGGCCTCCCTGAAACAGCGAAGAACCGGCTCACAGTGCCTTTGCCAGTGGAACAGACCTCATGTGGGCTCCGTTTTCGAGGCTGTATTTGATGACAGAGTGCTCACCACAGGTACCCCCGACACGAGTGACGGTGAACTGGCAACACCCACCCCGGCCCCCTGAGATTCAACATAATCCTGATGCAGCCCTCAATGAAATTGAGTTTGACACCTCGGCTTTAAAAGAACAGCAGCATTTTCAAAGAAACTATCGTTTTAATAGCCATGTTTTTATACCTAAAAGAGAAAAAAATGTAATCTTGGGAGGGGGGGGATAGTATTATGCCATGTGTAATAGTGTATGCCATGAACAAATCAAATGCAAAGGTCTAGAAAGAATTCTAGAAATAGAACTGCATCCCACTATGTCTATCACTGATGGAAAGCCATGAGCTACCAAGCAGATTTCTTAGAACTAGAGAAGCCCAGAGAAACATTTGGGGGATGTGGAGGGCGAGAAATGAGAGCAAGTCCACTCATTCAATGTTGCAGGCAGCTGACTGTCACTCATTTTGCTAGAATCCATTCAAGAAAATTAGTTGAAACCTTGCAAAACTCTCTTTTGCCATTGAAAATAGCCCAGCCTCTAAAAATGTTGCTTTGCACAATACCTTTTAGTATAGTACATGTAGTAATACAAACTTCTCTCTAAGCCAAACTTAACCAACAAAGTCAGACTATCCTTTATGGAAATGTGGCCAACACAAACAGCACACAGAAAAAAACCCAGTCCATGGAAAACAGCTTCAGCTTAAAACAACATCACTGACAAGTACTTTCCTTTCTATGGCTTCCTTTTATACTTATGAGATAATGAGCCAGTTAAATCTAAGCCATATGACAGCAAAGGAATTCAGGAGAAGTGAAGAAACAATAACAACAACAGCATCAACCACAAAAGAAGGGGTAGTTTATTTAGCATCATACCTTGCACATACCAGAAGACAGCATATCACCATTAAGAATTCAAAATAACTGAGTTAAACAAAAGACTCCATGATGCTTCTTGTTATTTCATTTCTTCATCCATTGCTTCAAATCTAGATTTCTTCTCTACATTCAGTTCACTTGTTCCAGGGTAATTCTTATAGCATGATAAATTACCACCGGAGCTAAAGCAAAGAGATTATTATGTTGGTGGTTTAAATCTTCACTAAATTGTCATTCTTCTGAAGAAAACTATCCACAAACCCTTTGGTGGGAAAATACAAAATATTTCCAATGTAATGTCCATATTTATGTGCTGCCTTGTTAAACACACCACCTTTTATGTCTAATTTCCTAATCCACAGACTATGTAGCTGGCTTTTAACTGAACTACAGCATTGTGTTACTCTGTCTTTTCTCCCTATAACAGGGATATTATGTCCCCATACAGTTGTCCTGTTTTCTTCTGGCTCTGCTGCTGCATGTTTAAAATTGACTTGCTGTGGAAAGAAAGCAAGTTTCCAAGAAGTAGGAAATCTGTTTGAAAAATTAATCTGTAAAGATTTTCCTGCTAGATTTCTGTACGTTCTTGCTGCTCAAAGAGAGGGGTAGGCCAAAGAATTATAACCGTCCTTCAAATACATGCTTACTCAGAAGCTGCCCTTACCTGAATTCAGTAGGATTTCTTGAGGTTTAATCAGACACAGGATAGCAACTTTTGTGAACTAAAGGTACAATCCATTATTACTCCACCAAAAACAGTAGGGCTTGCTGCTGAATAAACGCAGGATGAAGAAAAATATTGTATTTGTTTTGAACAGATATAATAGTGCCTGCAGTGAAATAGTGGAATATAAAAACCTTCCTTGCATGCACCCTCTCTCTCTATTATGGGAAACTGATTTATTTCTTCCAGCTACTTGCTAAGTATCTCACTTAGGCTGTTGCAGGTGCATATGGTAGAAGTATATCCATCCATTAAGCCCAATGTCAAGGAAAGTTTGTTTCTAAAGCTCTTTATATAGAATGAGACTCGCAAATGCCAACAAGACATTTAAACTAGGATCATTTCTTCTGCCTTCTTAGAAACAATCCTGTAAGTACCTGAGTGCTCAAATACATGAAAGAACCAGGTTGCCTCTTTTGATATCTCTCTCCTCCATGGAGCCTTTCTTGTCGGAAGGCAGAAATTTCTTTTGAAAATAAATGGCATCCCTTCCAATGTGTTCAGATTATTTCCTGGGTGCCTGAGTTATCCCTCAAAAAGGTTGCTTGATATTTAATTCACTTCAACTATCGCAATAATATTTTAGAGAGCAAACCTTATTTCTGCAGCGCCAACTTTATGAGTTTCTCTGTGGCAAAAGGCAATTCCATTGGTGAGAACTGGGATTGAGAAAAGAGAAACGAAATAATGGCCAGAAAATAGGAACAGCACTACACTTTCTTCACATCAATAAGCATACGCGTGATTGCACGCTAGAGTACACAAAAGGACTCATAGGTGTCAGTGTTGGTAGAAAAAAAATAAGGTCTACAGCAGTCTGTTTCTAGACCAATTTTTCCAAAAATGCAATCACTAAACTCAACAGCCTGTGCCTTCAAGTAAGCAAATTTTCAGATAACCATAGCCTTGTACCTGAATTTACAACTGGCCTTTAAAGATTCTTTCAAATTGTTCCAGAACAATTTCAAATAACAAAAGCAATTTGCAGAAATGTGAAATTCTGATTGGAATCATTACTGAATCATTTTTATCTTAAATTTCATTATAGCAAAGGAAAGAGGTGCTTGGACAACGCGCATGGGCTCATACTTCTCATGAACCTATATGGGTTGCAAGCTTGCACAAGGTTAGGTGTTTTAAAGATAATTAAATTATTTAGATTTAACTATATCAATGTAGGTGATATCTTTAAAGTCTAAATTAAACACTTTTTTAAAAATGTTCATCATGCACAAAAATACAGGAACAGGAAAAATTCTGCTTAATACTGCGTAATATTTAATAGAAAAATAACTCTAATCTAGCATCTTTGAAAACAGTTTCAGCAAACATGCTACTACAAACAGTTAAACATAAACTGATCGAAGTATAGAAGAATCTAAATTATATTGTTCAAACAAGCCATTGCTCAATCTGCAATTTGGACCGGGGGTAGACAAACACAGATAGACTACTTCAGATAAATCAAGGAAGGAAGCCATGTTATGTGCGCGTTTATGCACACAAACTCACTGAAGTAATAAACCGTCCTAAGACCACACAAGAGATACTCTATGACCAATAAGTCATTTCTCTGCTGAGGGAAATATATTGTGTCCTTTCGTAAGAACACTTTTACAATACTGGATTCACGTTATATGAATCTATCTACCATGGCATTTGAATGGGCTGCATTAGCTTCAGTAAAGCTACGCATATGACCTGATTATTGAATAAAAAGAATGATAAACAGCAGTGACTGATTATTTGAGAAGTCCTCTATTAAAAACTACTTTCCGCAAAAGATGCAAAACACTGTTATTATTCCTGCATTTCAAAGTTTCTACTTTAAATACAATTTATCCTCAAAAGAAAACATGAAACGTATGGCTGGAACCATGATTGATATTGCTGGAGCAAACTGTAACCCAAAATATCTTGTTCCCAAATGCCCTGCAAAAGCAGGTTGTTTTGATGAGGCAGAGAAATTTGGCTCACATTATAACAAGAACAACTGTTATGCCGGTGCTGTTTTTGTAGTTGTGCTGTTGAATTTCCTACAAATATCTCTTAATATTTTATTGGAGAAACCAAACTAAGTTGCTTTGGGGGAAGATTTTTTTACTCTCCTTGATTAAATCAACAGGTATTTAGACTTTTATCATTGTACTCTCGAATCATTTACTACTTCTGCTGGAGTTAGAATTATAGCTCCAGGTTTTTAATTTAGTTTAAGCTTTGTGGTCATGAAATATTACAATATTCCCTGCATGGAATAATATATTACACATTTACTCGTGTAATAGAGTCAAGTTTTATTCTTTCTTTTCCTCCCTCTCTTTATTTGTGAAAAACAAATTAGGTGTTTGTTTATATTTAGTAGCAATATGAATGCAAATAATTCAGTTCTTATGCAGAAATTGTGATCTGAGCATTGTCATTAGGTACACATATTTACATACATCCACACACCTTTTAATGTATAGCCTAATGATATACGGAAATCTATAAACTAGAATGGAGTTTATTATGTACAAACTGTCTCTATTTTTAGGACTTTTATTCTTTTTAATTATGCTAATCCAATATTTTAGGAATAAACTCAATTTAACTAAAATAAACTAATTTCTGACTAGACAGTTAGAACATTGCACTCTTAATTAAATACAGCGTTGTTTGCTTGGATCTAAAAGAAACTATATTCCATGTAAGATTTATTGCAAGAGAAACACAGAATCGCACTTCACCACAAAAAGAACACAAAACTTAACAATAGTAATTATACAAAGTATAATTTTTACAGCTTAAAAGAAGGGAAAGAAAATATAGCATAAAAAAAGAGAAAAAACATATATATTCAATAAGAAATTAAATTACACTGAATCCAGGCAGGCTTACTTCCAGGGAAGATGCCACTATCATGGCTAAAATATTTGATTATCAGAGTGTAATTATTAATTGGTAATGAGAAAAAAAACATTTGATAGACCTTCTTTAGCCTTTTAAAAGGCAATTGGTCTTAATAACTACATGCAAATTACTGTTTTGCTTTCTTTCAGAATAAAAGAAATATTAACTGACGAGCAATCAATAGATTCAAAGTTACTCTGCTATCATGAACTTCCACTGATTTGTGCAGCTTCTGATTCACAAAAGAAGAGAAAGGGGGAAAAGAAAGAAAAAGCTGGCTATTCCAAATTAAAGGTTATTATTTGTTTCTATTGCTTTGCTCATTAATGATGGGGGATAGCTAGCAAATACGCTGGTGCCCCGATGAAATGGTTCATTGTGCCTATTGACGGCAAAAATGCTCCATTACTTCACAAAATGCCCAGATAACACATTTTCTCCCATTAAAATCATTATTAAATTCCAGTTAATTTAAAAAAAAGCATGTCAATACATCTACCGCAATTTTGAAGATACTTAAAACGCAAAGAAAATGTTGTCTTTTGTTTGTTTTCAGGTCTTGCTGTGTTGTAATAAGAATGCATTTTAATTGCATTATTAATTGAAGGCAAAGCAACATATTTATCTGATCTAGTAACACTAGATTAGACAAGTGGATTAAAAACAACTTGCAAGAGAGTTTCCTACGTACAGCTATCATGCTGGTTTTGTATCATTAAAATGGCTCCTAAACAAGCAGATTAGCTGATTAATTGATGATTAAGACTGCAGGAAGATCAGTCATTACATGGAGAAACTCCTTGCATGCACACACAGAGCTAACTAATTGACAGCTACACATGAATTGCAACAACCAGCCTCCGAAAGCATTATTGTAAAAATAAGATACAAATACTTGCCGCAACCTCCCTATTCCCCCCCCCACCCCTCAACCCCACACACCCCTTCCCCAACATGTTTTAGACACAAGCGTTAGCTGCTTCTTTTAAGTTCAAGTTGGGCTGTCTAGAATCTGCATGGTTACACGTGCGTGCATGTGAGTGGGTGGAAGAAGCAGTAGGACTACATATAAAAGTCAGCATCTGAGCATAAAGATATAACTTTGCTGCTTCTCCATGAAGTTCATAGAATATATACCCTGTCATAAATTGAGCTTCCATACCAAATGTCTGCTCTTTGAAAGAACTTGGAGAAAAGTTCCTTGCTTGTATTGATCTGATGACTAAGGGTTCACAGCTACCGTTTTTATGTCCTGTTAGGTCTGCCTGAACAGTCCTGAAGTCATTGCTTATTATCCAGAGGTAAACACCAATTTGTCTGCTGTAAAACTGATACAAATCCCACTCTTATTCCAATAGAGCCCTTTTGTCATATAATCGCTTTGGTGGAGGGTGGAGAAGGGGGAGGAGTGATGACCGTCCACATGAGATTACACAGCAGCCACTTTTTGCCAAGAAAGATCATAGAATAAATTTTCCTACGGCACTGCCTCTAAAGCAGACACGATTCACTAATAAACATCAATATCGAAACTTCCTATTAGGATTTGTACAACTCAACAGTGGAGATTACAATAGTCCTTATTTCACAGTTACCAAAAAAAAGGGGGTAAAGAAAAATGTCCAGAATAAATCTGTTTGAAGGAACTTTTCAACAGATTTTTTTTTGTGTCTTGCAAAGAAAACCGACAACTTTTCTGGAAGTTCACTTTCCATATAGTTTTGAAAATAATGCTATGTCCGGAGTTAAAACAATAGCAATGGGATTCCTGATCTGAATAACCTGTAATGAAGCTTCCTACCTATAGTAAGAATTCCCTTGTGCATTTGTCAAAATACTATACAAAAGTGTCTTTAACAGGCTGTCTGATTTGGTATACAACAGTGACATTATTTCCTGGCAAGCTCAACTGACTAGAGAAGATTTATCAGAAGTCAGAAATCATCTATGTAAACCTTGCCATCCCCACCTGGAAAGCACCTTAAAGATGATTAGTGATGTTATTAAAAACAATAGAAAAAAATCTGGGCCATTAACAAATTAAAATAACAGGTGCAATACATTTTTACTACAAAAATATAACGGGGGATAGTAGATGCATCTTTATCTTAAGAAGCTCAACATCACAACTGTAAGAAGAGAATGTGCTAGTTGTTTTTTAAGGAGAGGGGGCAATCTGTTTTACTACAGCTTTCCCTGCACTAGAATACATTTTTTTTAAAAGCCAAAAAAGGAGGAACATTTTAAGGCAGCTTTCCCAACTCCCCCCCCCCACACACACACAATATATTGTGACAAGTGGCTGTTTGATAGATGTTCTCCTTGATAAACGACTTGTTCAAAAGAGACACAGTAGCTTTCATTTCCTGACCAGAACACACTTTTAATTTGCACCAGCAGAATTGCTGGAGTGTGACTGGCTCCTGGATGTTTGCCTCTGACAGCCCCCCCTCCCACCTCAACAAAACAAAAATAAGCATGAAGCACATCTGCAGACAATGATCACCACCACATATTACATTTGTTAGCTATCGTGGACTCTCTTCCTCGCCCCCCCCCCACCGCCTTGCCTCCAGGACGGGTGCAATTTCTGAACCACTCTGCAAGTTAAGTTATTCTACTAGGAAACTGAGAAGCAGGGATGTGGATGGGGTGAGAAAAGCATGCAAGGGGGGGGTACACATATGCCATACAATATATACAAAACTGGGGAGCCCAGGCATGATTACTACCTATTACTACTGTTAGAATCATCTTCCTCATCCTCCTTCTCCAGAAACTGCATTTAAACAGTGGCAACGATTCACCCCATCCAATTTCAGCTCTCAACATACTATCCAATTCCCGATTTAAAATTTATAAATGTAATACCCTCATCACAAGCAGCAGGTCCAATCTGCTGTGAATATATATTACAGCTTTAACATCACAGAGGGAAATCTCCCATCTGGCAATCACATTCTCTCCAACAGCTCTAGGAAAGAGGGGGGGTGTATGAGAGAGAAAGCTGTGTCTTTCTGCTCCCCCCTTTCTCACTCTCCTCCCATTTAAAATGAGTCAGGGTTGATTATTTGCATCTAAAATAAACCCTACTGTATTGATCATCTCAAAGCCAACAAATTCCAAATTATAGATAGATGATAGATAGATAGATAGATAGATAGATAGATAGATAGATAGATAGATAGATAGATGATAGATAGATAGATAGATAGATAGATAGATAGATACTTTCTATTGTGATAGCAGTTCTGTTTTACTCTATTGGAAACATACAGAAACCTTCATCATCCGCTTATGGGCATGGCCGATTGGGCAACTATTTCTGAACTGAATGCAGAGCTCAGGGTTGTGCCGTTATGAAAAATCAATGGCCAACTCTGTCCATGCTCCAGCCAACAGCCTGACCGATGCCCATGAGTTTCTACCCTAATCCTTATTTGTTTCTAATTTAAAAGCAGATACATTCTTGGCCTTTCCCCCTTGGCACAAATTCCCAAACTTATAAACAAAATACTAATCTGCTGATATGGTTTCCTGGGCTTCTACCAATGGCCTTGTGTACATTGCCCAGGACAGGTATATTCCAATTCCCCCTGTTTCATCAGGCATGCCTACCATGACCCTTAATAAAAAAAATACAATATCTCCTTAGAATAATTGTTCAAGTCTCCTATAACATCTGATGGTTGTTCCATTTGCACAGCACAGCAATGACAAGCCGCCAGATGGAAAACAGGATAGAAAATATACAGGCCGTTATTAAACTGGAAGACTGAGAAGGGGGGGGGGTTGTTTGCAGGAAACAGAGGCATTTATTAGAAGATCCCTAGAAAGGATTTTATTATCCTCATCTAAAACCCAGTGGGGAAAAATGGAAAAGGGGGAGACCTCAATTGAAAAAACAATAACTACACTTGA
Source organism: Thamnophis sirtalis (assembly GCF_051295495.1). NCBI lineage: Eukaryota > Metazoa > Chordata > Lepidosauria > Squamata > Natricidae > Thamnophis > Thamnophis sirtalis. The sequence continues at coordinate 28,362,891 of NW_028261381.1, read as the reverse complement.
AAAATAAACAGGAAACCATAGCGGCATAAGGAAGGCTTAGCTGGGTCTCTCCTCCCTCCTCCTTTTACAGTGAGCAAGTTGACTAATTTACATCCTATTTGAGTGTACATGGTGCCCTGCTAGTAACATATAACTTTAGCTTTATGACAGAACAAAAGTAACAGTCTGTTCAAAGCAGAAAATTAGAAATAAAACAAGGCAGTGCACACCCACATATTCACACACACCTTATTTATACACCTAAGGCTTTATCCTTAGTTAATAATACCTTGTTACAGGGATCTTCAGCGACATGCAAAGTACTCCGAAATGTTCGTCATGCTCTTTTAAAAACAAAAGGAACACTGTCCGTAGTACAACAATAACAACAAAAGTAAACGAGATTCCCAAACAGACCTACCATAAACACTGGTGCTACTGATCATTTCTTGCTGGCAGCACAAAAAAGCTGAATTGGAATTTTTTTTTTTCCTCTCCTCCTCTCCTTCTTCTCACAAGCAGGAATTCCAAAGGTTGCTTTTCATGAATGCCACTTTTCCTCTCCGCTATCAAATGTCACTGCCTTGAAACGTGGGCCTTTTCGTCAGGTATTCATTTAACCTACATGCATATAATTAAGAGGGAAAGCAACATCAACAAAAAGGGAATCTCAGATCAGAGGAGAAGAAAGAAAGGGGGGGGGAGAGAGAGACAGAGAGAGAGAGAGAGAGAGAGAGAGAGCACATGACCAGCAATACAAGTCCATGTCAATTTCACTCACTCCCATTGAAACTAGCAAGAGCTCCAGGGAAGATAGTAATAGGATCAGTAGGTTGTATATACCAGTAAATTATACATCTTCCTCTCAGTTCCAAGCCAACAATACGCCCACCATGCCATGCCTCCCCCCCTCAATGATGAGGTGCTTAAATTTTTCTGCATCAGCTTCTCACATACATTCACACACACACACACCCCTCAACCTTAACTTTCCCCATCCTTATTTACACTGATTTGCTTAAAAGTTAGTTCCTCCAATTTGCACTTAGCCGCTTCGCCTAGAACTTGAAAAATAAATAGAGCAATACTCCCCCATTTTAAGTGAAAGTGGCTTAATTAGGAGAGGGGAGCGCAATTAATCTCTCAATCCCGAATTCTTACTCTCTCTGCCCTCCCCCCCACCACTATTGTTAGCAACGATGAGGGGGAAAGCCCTACGCTGCGATTGTATCGCTTTACTTTCCACACCGCGCTTTAAAACAAGGGGGGAAAGAATATTGGGGGGGGGATACGAAAAAATTAAACCCAGACTTGGCGATTTGCGATGTATCTCTCTATCTGTCTAAAGCCATACATTTTTATTATAAAAGCTGGGGGGATTTAGAGCGTCCGCGCGCCCGCTCGGGATACATTTAAAATTGTATGAAAAATTTAAAGAGAACGGGCGGAGGGGAAAAGCAGGAGGGAGAGAAAGGGAAGCGAGTCAAGGGAAGGGTCTTACCTGGAGGGTCGGGCACAATCGATTCTTTGCGGCGCGCTGATGAACTGGGGCTGGGGTTAAGCGCAGACGCCTCCGATTTGAAACCATTCCAAGTTTTTGAAGGGAAGACCGACTGCAGCCTCTGCCATGTTGGAATTTCAAACCCAAAACAGCTGCTTTGCAAAGAGCCACCATGCCAGCAGCTGAACGCCTGCGCAGAGCGCCGCCGAGCCAAATTCAAATCACTTTCACACTAAAGAGCCAAAGATCAGTTTGCAAAAGGGGGGGGGGGAGGAGGAGGAGGGAGTTGGAGTAAGGAAGAAAAAAAAAAAAGAGAGAGAGAGAGAGAGAGGGACGCACCAGATTCAGGAGCGAAAGAGGCTCTCAATGGCCGCGCTGCCGCTGTTTGCCTCCGCGCCGCCACCGCCGCCGCGCAAGGCCCCTGGCTGCACAGGTCAGGTTACACGGCAGGGGCTGCCGCTTGCAAGGAAACATGCGAACACCGCCTGGAGGTGGCCGGGAGGTCATGGCAGAGCCAGCCAGGAAACTCGCCCTCCCTTTCCGCGGCTCCAAGAGGGCGAGCGGCCACTGAGAGAGTCGGGATGCCCGGTCCCAGCTTCGCTTCCGGCTCCTGCAGCGACAGAGAGAGACTTCGCGGAGCTCGGGCGGCTTCCCTGCTGCCGGGTAGCTCCATATCCCCCAGTCCCATCCCCTCCCCACCTCCCGCGCCAGAGAAGGCACACAAGCGGCGGCGAGGCGAGCGAGCGCCTCTGGCTTCCCCTCCCCCCCCCGCCCCGCCACCCACCCACCCACCACCCCTTTGCGAGAAGCGGCAGCGGCGGCGCCTTCGCTCCAGCCCCTACCGCGTCTCGGAAGCACGGACGGCGCTGCGCATCCCCGCGCTCTCTCGCTCTCTCCTCGGACTCACTTAGAGAGACTTTGGGAGGCCGGGAGGAGCCGGAGAACCGGGACGGCAAAGGGGGTTGGAGTGGGGGAGACTGGGGAAGAGCGCGAGCGCGAACTTGAGAGAAAAAAGAGGCAGGCTCGCCCGAACCCGGGACTTGCCCGCCGCTGTGCGCGGGAGGAAAAGTCACCCGGTCTTACACCCCTTCCACGGGGAGGACGGTGTGTCTGTGTGTGGGAAAAGGGGTATCTTTCGACCCAGGTAAGGGAAGGTGAGGAGAAGGGATGGCAAACCTGGACGTGGGCCAGCGAGCGGTAGGGAGGACGAGGCGAAGTGTGAATAAATGCGTTCGAGCGGCTTGTTTTTCTTCGATTACGTCTATGTGTGTGTGTATGTATGCATGTGTGTATATATTATATATATATTTCTTGTCGTGCCGCTCGTTTTCTTGACATTTTAACGGCACCGTCCTGAACGCATCCGCACCCCCTTTTATATCTAAAAAGAAAAAAAAACCCTCCTAAACATTCAAAAAAAGTTGACCTCTTTTCCTTCAAACCTTAGGAATTCACCACGGCTTTATTTTGGGGAGAGCATGCCTACATCCCCCTCATCAAACTCCGAAGGCCTCTCTTTTAAACGATCCTTTTTAGAACTTGCTACAGATTTCCTGGCAGGGGAGGGGGGGAAGCCTCTGGTGATATCTAAAGATTAGCATTAATTATGGCGTGCGCTTTCGAGGAATTTCATCTGATCCACCAATTATCCTAATTTACAGGTGTATATAGTTAATTGTTTCTCTCCGTATTTGATCTCCCTTCCGATCTCACTATTTGCATTTCCCATCCCAAGCCGTAATGTGACCTGTAACTCTGGATAACATTTCAGGCATGTGAGGAATTCTGATACACAAAAGCTTATGCCACAATAAATCGTTTTGTCTTCCTGTAAGATAGACCTCCTCAATGAATGTCATAGATCTTCTCCAGCATATGAAACCACTTAGAAGAACTAAGTATATGTGAGAAGATAAAACCCAAATGCATTTACTAAATAGCAGGTCCCATTCTGTGCTTTAAGTGCCTCTTAGTAAATATCTATGAGTTTATGGTGTGAGTCTGCTCTCCTCAATAGGGTTGTTTAGAAGTAAATCCATGTCCTTTTAGTAGAACTTGCAGAAATATCCAAACCTTTGGCTATAGCTCAATGTTACCTATTGGGTGAGGGTGTACAACACAAAAGCCAGTAATTGTTCTAACAACGTCTTATTGAATAAAAACACATTAACTAGGTACACACAATATGCTCATCTTTCATCTATGGTTTGCAAACAGAAAACTAAACAAATATTTAGGTACAATGTATGAACCTGACAATTATGCCCTTAGTATGTATCACTATTCCTGTCTATAAAATGGGATCTCTCTTTGAGTCAAATAATAGTCTCTCATCTTGTATAAATAAGTATTAACCCACAGATTGAGCGATGGGATGAATATTAGTTAACATTAGAATGGCAGTCTTCGCATTCTTCACGTCCATAGAACTGGAAACATTCCCAGCAGCTTTAAGCATTAAGTGTTTGGGAACAACTAACTAGCCTGCTACAAGTTTGTTAGAGTAATATGATTTGATGCGACATCCTTTGCAATGCAGGCAATGATTCATAGCCTCACAAATAGCTGCCACTGTGATCTACTGTATTTTGAGATGTAAAGATACATACATTAATGTGTTTGACAGATTTAAAAATCTGAGCAATTAATTAATGCAGTAGATAAATAACTGCTTTCCAAATGTTTCAAATGCTAATTCCCAGCAGCCAATCCATTCAGCATAGCTGACAACAAAGGTTCTTGGGAATTGTAGTTGTTGTTTCCAGAGGTATTGGATTGCTTACTTCATTGTTTCTCCAAGCTAGGCAATTTCAGAGGTGTGGAGCAGCATGGCTGTTGCTGAGATCAGGTAGCTGAAGTCTTGGAGTTACCAAGCTTCAAAGTCTTGGAGTTACCAAGCTTCAAAGGCACTGGTGTCTACTACTTCTGCTAAAATAAGCTTGCTGGCAAATTTTATCAATGCTTGTTAAACAGAAGAAGACTTTCTCTGAAATTTTCTCCCAAATATACATCTTGGGACTTGTCATGCATCATTGATGCATGTAATAGTGAAAGGGGTCTGAATATTTACCTCTGTGTCAATGCATTTGATTCTTTCCAGAAGCGTCACTTTCATTGCACCCTCTCAATATAATATCCAGTTCATCTTGGTTTTTAGCCTAAAAGTATAAAATATAAAATATTATTGAAAGGTTCTGTTTAAATGACACTGAACCCAAACTAGTCAATCATGCTTTAATTTAAGTGTATTATGTTTGGCTTATAGAGCAAACAGATTTGGACTACAAATATATATAAGGCCAATAGATGGCAGTAAATCATTTTTAGAGTTTTTCTGAATCTCTATGGAGCCTTCTAGTGGGTATACAGAGTTTCACAGCCTGGATCAGCTCTATCCGCTTCCCTCCATCTAAAAATGACTACTTTCTAGCACTTGGTCGTTAAAGGAGGCTTAGATGGTACAATATCAATGGAAAATGTTTTAAAACCTTGTTAGTCATCTGCATGTTGAGTATGTAAAGTACTCCGGTGAACTTCATCAGAAGTTGCACGCCCAAAATGGAGTGACTTTACTTGTTCTACCTAATGCCCCAGCAACTCCCAACATGCAGACCCCAACAAATGCCCAGGGTTACTTTAGTTCTTGAGCCCAAAGTGGTTTACCATATTTGTTACACAGAGCATTGATTTCCCTAGATATAAAATGTAATCTTGAGTTGGAAAAAAAAAGGTAGAGGAGAATTAGTACAGTGACTCTATAAAAAGAGATTTTAATTATGGAGTAGGTGCATTTGAATTGCACATACAATCCACACAGTATTCAGTTCTATCTGTGTAATCATCTTTAAAACATTGTTTTTTAAAATTAAACTTGAAAAGACTATGCTGCCTGAAAATACATTTCTGGAAAATGTCTTTTATCAGCTATAATCGGGTTTTCAAGCTTTGGTACTGATAAATGCTTTTAAATACTTCTAATGCCTTTTAGAGAGCTCTGTTGTGCCTCTAAGGCAGTCATTCTCAACCTTGAAAGGTTGAGAATTCAATTCCCATGCTTTGTGGATTCTGGAAGATGAAGATCCAGAACTTCAAGAAAGCACTAGAATAGGAAGGCTGTTCTAGACGGATAATGATCCTAGCCCAGGAGTTCTTAAGGCCTTGCTACTCCTAAGAACACTAGAAACTCAAGTGTTGTAACTTCTGAAGTACAGATCACAGGTGGGAAGATGGAATTTAGCAGTTGGAATTAATATTTCATTGCCTGGAGTCTACAGACTTCATAGATCAGCTCCTCCTCCTTTGGACCCTACTTTTGGAAGTTGTCACCATCAAGGAGGATGGTTTCATGGTTATATAAGAATACCCCATAATGTTTCCTCATATTCCTAGCCAATGGGACAGATGATGGGAGAGAGTCCCATTCAATCCTGTTATTTCACTTATGAAATGTCTTCAGTGAGGTTTTGCCTGATGTCAACTTGGAAATGAGTTTTTTATTCATTCAGTTATTTCAAGGTGAAATTGTAGAATCTTACAGCATTGTTCAACCTGTGGATTTTCTTTTCTTAATCCTGTGGGAATTACAAAGTATTAATTTTAGTGCATGTCAAATTGGGAAATTTTCAATAGACGAGACTCCTCCGGATGCTGTTTCTAACAATTACCCATACCAAATAAATCTGTAAGGTAATTCACTGAGGCAAATCAAAGCCATTTTACACTTTGCCTATAACTTCTGGATGCTTTAGAATATCTTTACATATGCTGGGATCTCTTGATTGGTGAATTTTGGGGACTAGCCTAAAGTCATGAAGAAATCAGCAAGTAGAAGGCTGAAAAGAGCAGGCACATCCTCTTACTATCTGAGCACTTTTCTCCATCAATTCTGCTGGGCAGTTATCCAATGCTCTGCCACTGAATATGGTGCACCAATATACTATCTTTGCAATTATAATGCTGTTATTTTTTCATATGGATGCTATTTTGGTTTATTATAGATTATTTAGTTTATTATAGCTCTTATATGGCAGCACATTGGTTAGAATGCAGTATCGCAGGATGATTCTGCTGACTGTCAGTAGTTCTATCCTGATGGGGCTCAAGGTTGACTCAGGCTTCCATCCTTCCAAGGTTCTATCCTTCTAATCTGCCAGATTGTTGGGGGCAATATGTTGACTTTGTAAACTGCTTCGAAAGCACTATGAAGGGGTATAAAAGTCTAAGTGCTATTGCTATCTATATCAGGGGTGTCAAACTCATGGCATCATGGCATCACATGATGTATCATAATTTTTTCCCCTTTGGGTGTGGGCGTGGCCAGCGCATGACGCATTCAGCCCACGGGCCACGAGTTTGACAGCCCTGCTATAGATTAATGTCAGGATTGATTGGACATATAGTAAAGGCATAAAGTGCATTCATTTCTTTCCTCTCCATCCTCCATAGGTGTGAACAGTACTTTCATTCTGTCAGGTGATCCACCTGAAGGACAGATATGAAGAAGCTCTAATCGTTACTAATCTCTATGTGCTTTTCAGTGCAGGAAGAGCAGAAGGACATGTCTACAGACCATTATCTATTTCCCTACCATGTTGACCTATATTGAACTTTAAACATATCTAAGATCATTCTGACACTGTATGATATAATTCAAAGCTGTTCACTTTTGCGCTGACATGCTGTTTGTCAGAATGAAATTCTTCCAATGTAGCAATAATGTTTTTCATTAATTGAAGGCATTTGGCCACCGTAGAATGAACACTGTTATATCTAAAAATTAATGCAGGGCAGTGGCTACCCTTTGAAATACCGTATTTTTCAGAGTATAAGACTCACTGAAGTATAAGATGCACCAAGGTTTTGAAGAGGCAAATTAAAAAAAAAGTTTTTGCACTCTGCAAACCTCCCAAAAATGGCCTGTTTTTCATGAAGGCTTGTAGAGTGCTCCTGGGGACTAGGGGGGTAAAATTGAGGAAAAAACTGGCCGTTTTTTTTTGCCTGTTTCTGCCCTCCCCAGCCCCCAGGAGCTCTCTGAAAGCCTCCTACAAGCTATGCACGGCCATTTGGGTGAAGGGGCGGGGTTTCAGGAGGCAAAAAAATGCTGTATTCAGGGTATAAGACGCACCCAGATTTTCAGCCTCTTTTAAGGGAAAAAGGTGTGTCTTATACAACACTTCTTACTTCAACTCACCAAATAAGAGGTCAATTTTAAGTTGCAACACTCAGTGTTCTTACTTGAGTAACTTGGGAAAATCAGTATTGGCTATCAGAAAAATGTCATACAGTATAAGTTTAAGAGCCTAATTGAATGCATATTTGCTTAGAACTAAGTCAAATAAATTTATGTCTAGGGCTCTGTTGTATGCTACCCAGAACCACTCTTAGTGAGATGAGCAGCTATATAAATTTTATAAATAAATAAGGCCTGTTAGTATTATGTAATGGGGCCCAGATTGAATTATGATTCATTTTCCATTTAATTTTATATGTAAGATATAAACACCTCTCTTACTGATTTATGGTAAAATATAACAAAGGACGGTAAAGCAAGAACTACATAGAGGAAAACTAATTGTTCAACACAATTCCTTTCTGCGCTAATTCCCTAAATGGGAGGTATCACTTAGCAATCTTTTACACATTGCCAATACAATACATTCTGCAATAAATTTCATAAAATTACAATTTATTTTAAAGCTCATCATTTCTAATTCTATTTTCATAAGATGATTTGATGCATGAGTCTTTTCATTTCAAAGGCCTGCTAATCGTCTTCACAAAAGAATTTATTCAGGTCCTTGACCTTCACCTGATATAACTGCATCATATTATCAGAATTAAAGATGTTTTAAGTGATGCTCAGTTTTATCAAGGTGAGGGGGAGGGAGTCAAAGACCCAAACCATGAGCTCCAAATTTAGTGATGATTTCAGCCTCATTGCAACAAACTTTGATAGGATATAACAGAACTGTGCAAAGTTTGAAGGGGATGTTTTGATTTGAAGGAGATTCAAATAAATTGCACCTTGAAATTGATTTCAGATGTTCGATCACATAAAGTGCTTTCAAATCATTTCAGACTTATTCAAAGACTATTTGATGGACTTCCTGTTGCTCTCTAACTTGAGACATTGTAGCTTTCACTTAGTATACAGGCTAAATTGAACAAGGTTGACCAGCATGATGAACACCATGCCACTGACATATGTAGCTGGCCAAATACTTTGATCACCTCTGGAAATCTTGCCTATTGCAACAGGTGTTTGTGTGGCATGTTCCTGCCAGAATTTGTTTAGGAATATTCAGATAGGAGAGAGATACGATTCTTTACCTTCAAATGCCTTACTATTTGTTTAATCCATAGTATAGTTCCTATTAGTCTTGGTATCTTGCCTGAATCAGGTCTTCAGCAATTTAACTCCTCTCTCTCTCTCTCCATCTCTCTCCATCTCTCTTTCTCTCTCTCATACACACACACACACACACACACACAGGGAGGGAGGGAGAGAGAGAGAGAGAGAGAGAGAGCTTAATATCACTTGTCTGCTCTGTCTGATACTGAGCATGTCTTCTTCATGCATGAGTCTAATGAAATAATAGGCTTTTCTTTATACAATATTATATAAGCCGTAATAACCTATGTGCTACTACTGCTCTAAAAATATTGCTCAAGCAGCATAGAAAATACAATTCTTTAAAAAAGGCTGTTTATCTATAAGCTGTGCTGACAAGTATGTAAATTAAGAAATAAAAGTTGCCAGAAGGTGATATTACTATCTGTTGGTATTATTCATTCAAAACTGTGAAATCAGAATAGAATAGACTAGATAGATGATAGAATAGCATAGCAATAGCAGTCTATCATCTATCTATTCAACCTATCTATTCTGATTTCACAGTTTTGAATATATAATAATTGCATAGCATAGCAAAGGAATAGAATAGAATAGAATACTTTATTTGGCCAAGTGTGATTAGACACCCAAAGAATTTGACTCCAGTGCATAAGCTCTCAATGTACATGCAAAACAACAGAGTAATAATAATCCTAATAATAAAATCATAGCTGCCAAGTATGATTAATGTAAAATCACAGCTGCCAATTCTTTAGGTGGTATTGGCTTTCACATGCATCAAGTTCTTCCCAAGAACCTAGAATATTGTGATGTTTTGGCACAGTATATATATGTAGATCCTTTTGTAATTGACAGCTGTAAATTTTGTGAACGGATATATTTTCTAAGTGCTCTCCAATATTTTTTTGACTATGGTGTGCCAATAACTACTGGCACCATTATTATTGTTAACTCACATTTTCCCCAGTTGGAAAGGTGGTGTTTTTTAAAAAAAAATTAAAAGGTGGCAATTTCTACTTTAGTTCAGAACAACTTCTCCATAGGCAAATATTGCTGTGCTTTCTGTTTTGCATCCCTGTTATCTCCGCCTTCAAGAAAAGTGCAAGAGAAATGGTTCAGATAAAGTATGTTGCATGAAAGAATTGAAGCCATGTCCTTTATAAGGGTAATGTTCTTTATAGCAGGGTTCCACAAACCACAGACCGCTACCAGTTCATGACAGGTGGGTTACTCCCAGTTCAGCCCAGATCAGGTGAACCAGTAGTGGCAGCGGCAGAAGGCTCTGCCCACCCGCCCGGATGCTTTTGCCCATGCACAGAAGTGGCACACGCGCGCAAGCATGAGGAAACTGGTAGCCCTGGGATTTGAAACCCACACCTGGTTCATGACCTGTTAGGAACCGGGCCACACAAGTGAGTGAAACTTCATCTGCAGATGCACGGGATCTAGGTTGTGGAGGAAACCATCCCCGCCCCCACTGCTCCTGGTCCATGGAACAATTGTGTTCCACAAAACCGGCCCCTGGTGTCAGAAAAGTTGGGGCACCCTACTACTTCATAGGCTCTACAATCTCTGCTATTTTGTAAGTAGACACAAAAAATATAGTACTATTTGTACATTGCCAAAAAGAAAATTAATTGGAAATCGGAGCTTAGTTAATTCTGTGGGGCAGATTTACAGGAAATGAATATTTTTAACTGGGGTCATTTTTGGTATTGTTTCACAATATCTTTTTTCCAGAGGAGAAAAAGAATCTGACAAACAGCTTTTATTTATTAAAAGTTTAATAAGTAGCTTAATAAATATGTATTTATAACTATCATAAGTCATCCAAGGGTGATAGGTGGTTACGAAATATGAAATATAAACAAATAATGTTTAGCTTGAAATGGAGGAAAAGTATATAACTAATGGTTACCATGTACAGAATGCTACCCCTTATTGCATGTTATTCATGACTTTGCATAGGTTCAGATTTTCAAATGATGCAGTATTTAGCTAATACCGTAATTCCAAAAGTCACAATTCATCACAAATGCTAAGTTTTGGTTGGTGGCATCTGATGTAGCTTTGCTTTATAAGATGTGTTGTTTTCTCCTGCCTCTCCCTTCTCAGGATCTGTTTCTAAAGGCAGAATAGAAAGGAATATGGATAAAGTCGTATTATAGTTATAAGGATGCAGCCTATTAATTTCACTGGGTTTAAGCAGATTTAACTCTTCACTGGATCCTGGGCAAAGAGTGCCTTAAACAAAAGTAAAAATCATCTCACCAGAAATTATAGAGCCTTTCCAAATAAAATATTATAGCAAAAATACATCAGCTGGTTAGGATTTTGAGCATAAAGTGGGTTTTCAGAGTATACTTGTTAACTCCATTGAATTTGCATTGTATTATGAGGTCTGTTGTTGTTTGGGATTAATGTGCAAATTATTAATCTCTCCAGCACTGGATTTAAAATTAAACAAAGTAATAATTAGCTTGCCCCCATCATTTTGCTGTCCACAGGGAAATATAGGTCATAAAACTCAAGAATCCATTAAAATTCTTCCTTCCTTCCGTCTTCCCTCCCTCCCTCCCTTCTTTCTTTTCCTTTCCCTTTCCCTTTCCCTTTTGTTTTCATTTTCTTTTTCTTTCTTGTTACAAGAAAGAGCTATATCAATGCAGAAATTCCAAAATGAGTGATAGTTAAGCAGAATAAATAGTGTTGGGAATCCTGGCTCACTTGTTCCAGTGTCCTGTGTGTGTGTGTGTGTGTGTGTGTGTGTGTGTGTGTGTGTGTACCCAGTAGCTCAGTGGCTAAGACTCTGAGCTTCTCAATCAGAAAGGTCGGCAGTTTGGCAGTTTGAATCCCTAGCGCTGCATAACGGAGTGAGCTCCCATTACTTGTTCCGCTTCTGCCAATCTAGCAGCTCAGAAGCACATAAAAATGCAAGTAGAAAAATAGGGACTACCTTTGATGGGAAGGGAACAGTGTTCCATGCACCTTCAGCGTTTAGTTATGCTGGAGAGGAGTGTATGTATATGTACAGAATTTGGAGATTATATATATGTATTTATCAGCACAAATACTACACACACACACACACACACACACACACACACACACACAAACACACATATATACATACACATACACACACACACACATACATACATACATACATACATACATACATACATATACATACAGAATTTTAAAAACAAAATGCATTGTTCTTGGGTACTATTGCAACTGTTGCAACTGAATGATGAAAAAGAGGTTGATAAATGTATATGAAATTTGTTCCTATCTTACATGCTTTGAGGATAGGAAAGACCAGGCTAGAAAATGCAAACACATGGAGATACTTAATGTCTCCTTGTGTTGAAATCCCAATAGACTGCATGCCCCCTCCCTTGCTGTTCTTAGCCGTAAGGCTGGGGGTGGGGGGGAGAATCACTGCAGTCGATACTCATATGATTCAAATTTAGGAGTAGTTTCTGGATTCTAACCTCCCTCTTCTTCCTCCCCCCCCAAAAAAAAGGGGAAGTTGAATTCTGATAATGCAATCTTGAAATCGCAGTTGAGGCGTTTAGAAGCACACTGAAAGCCCAGGACTTGGTATCTAAAGCTAGTGCCCAGATAGATGATTGCTGGCAGTTTTAATAATTCAAGCTGAGAAACTGGCCTTGTCAATCCCCTGTGCCTGATTTCCAGGTAAACTGGCGAGATTAGGTATTCATCAGTTATCAAAACTGGCCATATTTTCTTACTTAAAGTGTAGCCCTGCACACCATCTCCAATGAGCAAAATATATCTATTTTCTCACTTAAACAAAGAACACTGCATAATAATGCCTTATATCTCTGACTATTACACTATATACCACTACTCAAATACATATAATACATATTTACAAAGAGAAAGGAAGAAGAGGTAGAGAATGTAGGAGAATATAGATTCATCAATTCTGGTGGTATGTGGATGTATATGTACACACACACTTGCACACACGCCTTTAAAGCTGGGCTTTTTTGGTAATAAACGCCACTGATACAAAGTTGCTAATGATAATTATAGAAGTGATGCTGATTTAGTCATTTCAAGAAAGCCATAGAGGCATAATTAGTGTCTGAATGGCCTCAATATTGCATTATTAGGAGGCGAGGGTGAAACTTGAAATGGGAACATCAAGGCTGATAGAAGAGAAAACATGAAATACATACATAATTCATTCCAAGATATTATGATAAAGGTTTATAACCAGAAACAATAATTTGCAGAAAGCATTTCGTGTATTGAGCTGACGGCTGCAGTCAATTGGTCAACCTGTTTAAGATCAAACAGCATTCTCCACTATTCTCAGTGGTATCTTTGTAATAAAGTAACAGCAAACAGACAATGTTTGCTTCTGGTCAGTTTTAAAGAATGCTCAGTTTATCAGTCAAGACTTTAATCTCAAGCTTCATAGAGTACAAAAAGAACATTGATCCTACTGTGTTGTCTTTTAGGCCACAAGGCATGAACATTTTTACATTCGCTTGTCACAGGGAAAACAAAGAATATAATACTCTGAGTACAACTAATATCAAAATTATACTTCATGTCTTTTCCCTTCTCTCTACAGTATCTCTCTCCTTTCCTTCCTTCCTTTCTTCCTCCCTCCTTTCGTTCTTCTCTTCCTTCTAAAAGAAAGAAAAAAGAAAAAAAAGGAAGGAAGAGAAAGAAAGAAAGATAAAGAAAGAGGGGAAGAAAAAGAAAGAAAAAGAGGGAAGAGGAAGGGAGTTATCCAAGCCATTCCCATGGTTAATACAATACAAATACTATAGGTTTAGGTTTAGGTTTATTAGATTTATATGTCACCCTTCTCCCAAGGACTCAGGGCAGCGTACAACATTAAAAGAAACACATAATACAAAAGTTAAAAAAAATTAAATAGAATATCCCAAACCCAATTAAAATTGACAATGACATTTTAAAAAAATTTCAAATTAAAATTAACAGTGATCAATAATTTATTTTGTTTTGTCCAGGCCAGGCTGGCTTGCTGGAAAAGCCAACTTTTTAGGGTGCGTCGGAAGGACCGGAGGTCGGGGATTATACGAAGCTCCGTGGGCAGCTCATTCCAGAGGTTTCTTCTCCAGTTTCTTCAGCATAGCATTAGAACTGCATTGCCACCAGAGGAGCTCAGCTCTTTGGTTTGGCAATTGCCATTGTGGTATAGCTTATAGAAGCCTTGAGCCTGGGCACATTTTCAATAGTATCTAGAGCAAGGTGTCAAATTTGATTTCATTGAGGGCTGCATCAGGGTTGTGTGTCACCTTGGGGGGCCGGAGTGGAGATGGCCAGCTCAACATCACTCATGTCGGGGATGCCTGTGATGGCCCAAGTGCTCTGGCAACAAAAATGGGCTCCAAAGCTCCGTTTTTGGCTGCAAAAGCCTCCTGCAACCTCTGCCAGTGAAAATGGAGCTTGGGAGGGACACCCTCTCAAGCTCCATTTGTGCTGGCAGAGGCACTATGGACAGATCCTTTGCTGTTTCCAGGGCAGCCCTGTGGGCCAGACCTAAGCTGGGCCCAGCCCCTGGGCCTTGATTTTGACACCCCTGATCTAGAGGTCAACCAACCATGTCTGATCTGTCTCAGTGTGCTTGGAAATTAGCCAAGATATGTTTCCTCCCTTCTTCGAAGACGTTAAAAAGTAGCACAGCTGACTTCTGATCCCAAGCTTTATAAGACATAAGCTCTTAAAAATGAGACTCTTGACTTATGCTATATAAATGATGCAATCCATTATTACCTTGGTAATAAATAGACTCTTTTTTACTACAGTGAATATCGAAATGAGGACTATGAATTACTCACTTCTGGATGAAATCTTCCCTTAAACGAAGCACCAAGTTAGATATGAAGCATTTTATCTTGAGAGCCAGCTCAGTGCAGAGGCTACAGTGCTGGACTAAAAACCAGAAATCATAAATTCCAATCTTTCCTTGAGCATAGACACTGGTTGGATGACTTATGGCCAGTCACTCTCTTAACCCCACCAACTCACATGGTGCTTGTGTGGAAAAATAGAGGTGAGAACCCATATCCCATCTAGATTACTGGACACCTTGGAAAGATTCAAATATAAAGGTGGTGGGCCCCCTTGCAAGCACATTAAAACCCCTAAGCCTTCTAAGCCACTCATAAAAGAAGAGTTAAAATTATTATTATTATTTCTGATTTCCTCCTAGAGTACATTTGTTTTCCGGGCATTTCCTACAGCCAAATTAAAAAGCACCTTCAGAGAGCTAAATTGAAATGGCCAGAAACATCTATTTGAGATGAGGGACATCTGCATGTAATTGGCTTGGACTTCTCCTCCCAAAAGTAGATATTTTATTCTTTATTTGTTTATTCAGCTTACATGGCTGCCCTTGGGTGACAAATTATTAGCTCATATAATGTTGTAGAATAGCGATATGCCTCAGCCTGCCCTTAGAACTTGAATATAACGATAACCAGGAAATAATCAGGATGCAATGTTTGATTCAGATTGACTAAAAGAATGTCTACCCCATTATACATTTCAGAAGGTACAGATCAAAAGATGTTGCGGTTACAAGCGTTGGAATAAGTGCAGCCGTTGTCAAAATCATTATGGTCTGAAACAAAAATTGCAGGGAAATGTTCTTCATCAGCATTCTTTAACCTCACGGAAGGTTCACAAGAGATTTTAGGGTCCATATACAGTTGGTGTGCCCTCCAAGAAAGAGATGGAAATGCGTGGGGGAAGGAGTTCAGGAGGAATAAGTTGGGCTACTACGAGGGCTCCTTCACCCTTGCTATCTATTGCTTGAAGCATATTGTTCACCCTGCCCCAAATAACTCTTGCCTTCCCTTCCCGGTTGTATCTCCAAGGTCTTTTATTCATGCATGCAGATCAGAGGTGGGTTGCTGCCGGTTTGGTCCAGTTCGGCCAAACCGGTAGTAGAATTCAGGCCTGGGTCTCAGAACCGGCAGTGATCTAGGCCTGACATGCTCCCGAACTGGTTCTCCAGTGTCTTCTGCCCTTGCCAGCATGCACAGATCAATTTTTAGTCAAATGCGCATGTGCAAGTAATGCACAGCTGGCATGTGTGTGAGCGAAGTGAGTTCAGGAATTAACTGGTTCAAGAACCCACCATAAAGGTATATTATTATTAAATAGATATAAATGATGCAATGGAATTTTGGTATATATATGAATCGAAGGAATAACAATTGTAGTTGAACATACGATGTACAATGATAATAACGTATCTATGTATATTTGATGGATAATCTGTGATTTTATATACAACTGAAAGTGGGGATGCACAAGTACAAAATGTTGGAGATTTTTTTCATATTGCAAGAACAATATAATGTGATACTAGAAAGACATATTATTACTAAATAGACTAATAATGACGCAATGGAATGTTGGTATATACATGAATCTAATCTCTAGAATATTTGTTTAAAATGAAGGAATAACGATTGTAAACTGAACACATGATCTATAATGATAATAACGTACCTATGTGTACTTGATGGACAATCTATGATTTTATATATAATTGAAAGCAGTGATGCACAAATGCTTGTAACCAAACAACAAGCTATATGTATATATAATTGATGATGGCTTTATGTTTCATGTTTTGTTTGTCTTTGTTGGTGTAAAAAAAAACTTTTATACAAAAAAAAAAAGAAAAAAAGAACCCACCCCTGATCCCTTTCTGATGGCATCATCACTATCTGGCACCACATAGGCCAATGCCTAGGTCTTTATGTTTCTTACATCAATCAAACAACTTCACTTTATGTGCTAGAACCTAGCTACGTACAGAGAAACAGTGACAAAATGTCTCTGAAGCCCAGACAATTATCATTTTTTTTTTTTTTTTTTACGTGGCAATGGATATTCTTCAAAATAAGATGGGAGCTCAAGGGTATTGCGTGATTATTTCCTAACTCTTCTGAGAAGCTATGATCTGCCTTACTCTCAGAAGCCGTCTAAAAGAAATATGTCAAATTTGAGGATAACAGCCATTCCCTCATGCAAATTTTATACTCGGTATCAAGCAGATGTGATCTCTAGTAATGAAATCTATGTGTATAAGGCTTAATTTGATTGTACCTATCTCAGGAGGATCTTGAGATGAGGGGAAAATATCAAACTTGCAGCACAGGCTGCATTTTGCGAGCCATCCTTATAAACTTATATATGCTTGGCAACTGTCTCCTATTTTAAACTGCAATGTTGCCTGGTGCCTACGTGGGCATAATGCCACTGTAACAGATGGGCATTAGTATAATTCTGCCAGAGTACTGGGACACATTTTTAGGGGTCCAGAAACCCATTAATACCTGCAAGGAATACAGCATTTATGATTAAAGAGCTCCAATGCTCTCTTCTAAAACTTATGAAATGGCACAATTGCATAGGCCTTAGGATGCAAGAATTCTTTGAATTCAGAGATAGAACTTGGAAAGGGGTGGCTGTTATTGTCAATTTTTACTTCTCATCTCTCAGGCTGAATCTCACTAGTCTCGTTCATGTTTCTACAACTGGAGGTTTCAAGACCACATCCAGGCCTCCAAAGCCTGGCTGCAGCACCCAGAGCCTTTACACATGTTGCTGTCAAAGAGATTAATTGTTTTAATGTGACAGAAGGTGACAATCATTAATAATAAGCAGAGTAATTAGACTAAACATATGTAATTTTTAATTAACTCTTTCCTGGTTTTGTCTAATCCTGAGAGCCAGGACGTCACTCCATCCAAAAGGGTGAGTCCAGCCTCTGGTCTAATTAAGGACCATTTCGAAGATACCACAAAGCTGAGTACATCTCAGGTTGTACTCCATGCCCACTTACTTAGGAGCATATCCAAATTTAATGACTTTATCTTGAGCACACAGGTATGCATCATACAAGTAGCATCATCACAGGAGTCTACCCAAAATTTGGTTATACATCTAATATGTAGAGTCATATCAGTATCGGTCAGGGGTCTCCAATTTGACAACTTTAAGACTTGTGGACTTCAACTGGCTGGCTGAGGAATTCTGGGAATTGACATACGCAAGTCATAAAACTGCCAAGTTTGGAGACCCCTTATCAGTGGTAGGATTCAAGTTTTTTTACTACCGGTTCTGTGGGGTAGCTTGGTGGGCATTGCGTGGCTTGGTGGGCATGACAGGGGAAGGATACTGTAATACCTCCATTCTCTCCCCACTCCAGGGAAATACTGCAAAATCCGCATTCCCTCCTAATCAGCTGGGACTCGAGAGGCAGAGAATAGATGGGGGCAGGGCCAGCCAAAGGAGGTATTTACCGGTTTTCCGAACTATTCAAAATTTCCGCTACTGGTTCTCCAGAACTGGTCAGAACATATGCTGAATACCATCTCTGCTCCTTATGTAGGTCCATATGTTGGATGTTCAAATCTTTTACTTGAACAGACAAATTTCTTCTGTTCGTGGAAGAGGCTGTAATCTAGAAGGAGCTTCTGTTGAAGAGCCTTCTCCAACCAACTGTGTCCTCCAGATCTGCTAAACTTCAACTTCACTAAGAATCTGAGAGCATCAGATCTTAGACAGAATGAGAGGAGGTAATTTTATGGATTTTTTTCTAAGGTCACCCTGTCTAAAATAGATGTTTTTAGGGATGCAAAGAGCAGTAGAAAGAAGAAATTGGCAAAAATTACTTCACTATTGCCAAGAGGGGAGCTGAATTTCTATAGATGAAACACTATTTAAGACCCAAATCCTATGTCAGTTTATTGCTTTCTGTCTCAAATTGGGATTAGACAAATGCTTGCTATTTGTCTACCCTGTGGTTTACTTGGCCAAAATTTACAGAACTTGCTGTTTGCAAAGTCATTACTGCTATTTCACAATTCTATTGTAATTCCCATCTCTAGAATTTGCATCAATGGTTCTTCAGTCATAGATGCTGTATTCCCCCTGGGCAGAGGCATTTGAAGGCCTGAGGTTTCTGTCAAAATGATGCAAGCAGCAATGCACTGTTGCAATGAAAACTTTGCCCCTTTTGTACATGCATGTGACATCACAACACAGATACAAAAGAGGTGGAGCCTGTGCCACAAAGGTGTGCTGATGCTTATATCCTGCGTCCGCTGTCAATAATCCTAGCAGAGATGTTTTGTTGACCTCTATCCAGAATAGCAACATAAGATGTGGCTACAAACTACTGGGCTATCCCAAAGGGAATTCCTTCTCTCTAAGCATTGTGAAAAATTCATGCCCTATTTCCCTGAAAATAAGACCTCCCTGGATAATAGGTCCAATCGGGCTTTTGAGCGCATGCACTAAAATAAGCCCTCTCCTGAAAACAAGCCCTCTCAGAAAATATTTAAACTCATGTGCAGCTGGTCCCCGTCATTTCCCCTGGTTGCTTTCCACGCAAACAACACAAGGCCAGAGGGGGGGGAAGGGGGGCGAACATGCCCCACGCACCCCACACAGCCTTACTTAATTGCTGCTCCTGCAACCCTAGCCACCGCGCCCCTTCTCTCACACTAATGGCCTCTGTAAAAAGAGTGGCAGCAACACGCCACTCACCTTGCTGCCACAGCAGCACAACACAATAGCAGCTGTGAGGTGACCATGCTCACCGCTTCTTGCACCTCAAAAATAATGCCTCCCTGAAAATAAGGGCAAGCACTTATTACGGGGGTCAAAAGAAAATAAAACCCTGTCTTATTTTCAGGGAAACATGATGGTCTTCAAATGGCAGAATTTTATGGTGGCTTTCCAGACTCATTGATTATTATTTGAGGGGGGGGGGGCGCAGAGAGTCCAGGGTTCCATCTTGAAACAAGTAGCAGCAGCACTCCTTTCTCTAAATAGATCAGGAGGAAAATGAATTATCCTAATACCTAATTGCATTTTGAGAATGGACAAAGAAAGAAATGAGACAGATAAAAGGAGACAAGTCAGTCACGATGAAAGCTAAGTTTAATGTTAAGTGACAGTGTGTATTTTTCTCTACATGTTTTCATGTGGATGGTTAGATTTTTAGCAAAATATATATATAACTTTACCTTCCCTCTATACAATGCAAAGAGAGATGCAACATTCAGCATCCAGGGACGTCTATACTCATTTCTGGGTTTCCACCACAGGAAGGAGGCAATCTCATAATACAAGAAAGCCTTTTGCAATTCCTTGTTGTTCTGCAGTTGTCATAAGGAGGCCCCGCCACGTTTCCCTTCAGTAGAAAAAAGGCATAGTTGATACAAGTAGACGTCTAACGCATTTATCTGTTTATGGAGAAAAACTAGATTGATGACTCACCATCCTGTATGATGATTGGAGATGTTTCCATCATATGGCAAAGTGAAATGGATACTTCTAATAATGGATGCTAATAGTCAAGAAATAGAGACAAAACATTGGGAAAAATCTGGGTATGTCACTTGGTCTTCACCCTTTAAAAAATTGTTCTAGTGCCAGAGTCCCCCCAAGATTCAAATAGTTTAGCTGTGTCCCAAAGGTGCTTTTTCAAAAGGCAACTGGGCTTTGTTTATTCTTGAAGATGTTTCACTTCTCATCCAAGAAGCTTCTTCAGCAACTGAAAGAGCTTCTTGGATGAGATCTGAAACATCTTCAAAGAGAAACCAGAAAGTACAGTTGCCTTTTGAAAAAGCACCTTTGGGACATCCATGACCTGGATGCCTAAGAATCTCCATAGGCATTTAACTTGGCTATGCTTATTGGAAAGGATGAAAGGTTCATCTGGGATTTCTTGGCTTCCAGCTTTAAATTCTCCCATCTGACAAAGGCAATGACAAACCATGGACAGAAGTTTCCACTGACCTATCCAGCAAGTTGGCTATCCCTTCCATAGCATATGCGTACTGTTCACCTATATTTTCAATCTACATGTACTTATTCATATTTAACATGCTCACCAAGTGTTGCTTGGCTATCTCACTTGGCCAGTATGGATTGCTTTATCCCATTTTGAGAGAGGCCATCTTACATTGTGGTATACGGTACCACTTGGGAAAACAAATCTGTGGCCTTCAATAGATGACTTGTGATGTGTCCTGTAAACGGTGCGGGGGGGGGGACATGTGTGTCAAGTAACTCCTTTCACTGTTGTTCATCTCTGTGTGCCACATTGAACTTGGACTCTTTTCTTCCAGCTTTACTAAGCATGATGACTTTTGCTGATTTCCACAATCTGAAATGTACCCATTATATTTGCAAAAAAGTCAAAACCGAGGCTGAGTTCTAATGCAGTTGTAATTCTATCCATGCAACAAATACAGTAAGTTTTTAATTGACTGACTATTCTAAAATTGAACAAACATTGTGAATTTCTGGTTTGGGTGAACCGGTAGCGGCAGCTGCTGGAGGTTGCAAACGTAATGCGCCCTGGAGGCCCTGACATAATGTGCAACCTTCTGCGCGCTCCCATTTGTGAACCAGTAGCAAAGGTAAGTGAATCCCACCATTGGTGTGTATGCATGTTTGGGAACAAAAAAAAATGAGGGGGGGGGAGTTTTTCTGAGCCACGGGATGTCTCTTTATAAGATGCATAATCCTGAATGTGCAATTTTGTAAACTGCCTCTATTGTTTTAGAGGTTGATCTAGCCCTCCGTAACTCCCTTGCAGCTTTATTGACATACTCTTTTTTCTATTTTGTGTAAGAGTTTTAAATCCAGTGATAAGTCATTTAAGCTTTCTTTAGAGAGAATTCGCAATGCTGCTTCCAGGCACATGGCAGTGATTGGAGCCATATACATATATATATATAGCTTTCAGCTAGTACACTGCAGCTACTCATAAATGCATTTGCCTTGGAGGCATGAAATCAGAGTAGTTATTTGTATTACACAGAAATGACCATGGCTACAGAAGAATTTACATAATAAATACATCTGCCTTCCATACGCCATATGCAACTCTTTAAATGTGTATGGGCTATGGAGGGCAGAAGGCACAAACATGCAGAAATAGATGTGGATTTCAAGCCAACCTGAACAATTTATTCAAATTATTCTGCCCCCCCCCCCCCTTGAGCTCCTCTGCTATCCACTCCTTTCAGTGTATTTGGAAATAATCCATAGCCTGTAACACTTGAATGGTGTCTAAGTTTATGAATGAGATATTGATACCAATAAAAATATTTTTTTTAAAAAGAAAATAAAATCCACACCCCCAAACCTATTTGCACATTGCAGGTTTTAAATTGTTCTTGGATTTCAAAGAGACTGAAATCTCGCAATCCTATGTCCCTTTGGTGCATATGCTAAACAGCTCATTGTGGGAGGGGGGTTGTTTTGTTTTTTAAAGCTACAAAACAATACCATAAAGTACTACAACATCACAAGATAGTTTTTAAATGATTCTGACATCCCATATCCTTTTACTTTCTCCTTTGATATAACCACTCACCCTTTTAACAGTTGAAGTCCCCTCAGGATATCATAATGTGAAAGCAAATGGAAAACAGAAAGGTGTTTAAAATGTGCCCATTTATCTGGACATTAAGAGATTATGTGTCAGTCAATTCTGGTAAATGAGCCTTCTTTCTGATGTTCATATGAAGGCCGCTGCATCAAAGGTTCTCCTGCTTAATTCTAGACTTCCCTTCTGGGTCAAGGATGCTTAGCCTTGGGGGCTACAACCAGGGGTGGGATTCAGCCAGTTTGCACCCGTTCAGGCAAACCGGATGTTAATTTTGCATCCGGTTTTCCGAACCGGTTGTTGCAAGGACCAGCTGGCCCCTCCCATGCTGCCATGCACTTCCCAGGAGTCTCCATGTGGCCTGTTCATCATGCCAGGTAAATGCAGGGCCCACACAGAGGCTCTGGGAGACCGAAAAATGGGCCTTCTGGAAGTTCAGAAACAGGCCCATTTCAGGCCTCTGGAAGGCCTCTGAAGCCCGGGGGAGGCTGTTTTTGCCTTCTTGGAGGCTCAGCAAAGCCTCCGGAGACTAGGGCAAGCGAAAACACTCCCCCCCCACACCGTGGTTCAGGAGGCCAAGTAATCCATGCCCACCATGGCCATGCCCACACACAACTGGGCAAAGAACCCCTTACTAAAAAATTTCAATCCCATCACCGTCCACAACAATTCGCCATGGCCAACTCATTGCTGTCAACCTATCATGGCCAACTTACCATGAGACAACTTGTCATGGCCAACTCACCGAGGGACAAGAGTTATGCTAGTATAAAAAAAAATAGTGGAATAGAAACATTAAAGAAAGGATACCAAAGGAGGAGCAAAATAAACTGTAAAATGACATTTTTAATTATTTTAAATAATTAAATTGTATTGTTGAATTGTCTCGCAGCGAGTTGGCCTGTGGCGAGCTGTCCCACTCTGCTGCCTTACCCCTTCCGAAACCTGAACAATGTGGGAACAGTTCCTCTGTGTGGATTCTGCCCAGAGTGATTATGGATTGAATGTGTACTGAGCAGAAGTTCCTATGGAGATTCTCAGTCATCCGGGTCATAATTTTCTCAAAGGTGCTTTTTAAAAGAGGCAACTGGACTTTCTGGTTTTTCTTTGAAGACATTTCACTTCTCATCCAAGAAGCTTCTTCAACTCTTTTAGAGAGTCGTTGAGGCCACCTGGAAGTTTATCTGTGTTGTCAGGGTCACCTGAGTAGTACAAATGGGTGTGGAGCCTTCTTGGAACTCTTGAAAGGATTGTGTTGTAGACTGCAGATAGTTGATTTTTATCTCGCCTCTTCTGCTGAGAGAGGGCTGCTTAATTTTGACATAGCTGGCCTCTTTGACCCCTTCTTTCAAACCAGTGGTCCTTTCTGTCTAAAATGTCTTTTGCTGTCTTCAAAATAGTGGCCTTTGTCTTTTAAAAACAGATGGACTGCTGAATATTGTCCTGGCAGGTTTGTTCTCATATGTTGTGCCATACATTTATGAAGTAGTTGTTTTGTTTCCCCAATGTACAGAACTGGACATGGCTCACTGCATTGTTCTGCGTATACCACATTGCTCAGATTGTATCTGGGTGTTTTATCCTTGGGGCGGACAAGCTTCTGCCTTAGTGTATTCTTGGGTTTCAAGTGTACACATGTGTTGTGTTGACTGAAGATTCTCCTGAGCTTTGCCAATATTCCTGCAG
Source organism: Thamnophis sirtalis (assembly GCF_051295495.1). Classification (NCBI taxonomy): domain Eukaryota; kingdom Metazoa; phylum Chordata; class Lepidosauria; order Squamata; family Natricidae; genus Thamnophis; species Thamnophis sirtalis. The sequence goes on along the minus strand of NW_028261381.1, from coordinate 28,338,936 downwards.
TGTATTTTGTACTAAGGCCAATGCATAATCCATCCAACCCATAACTTCATAGAGCTCAGCAAAACAACCCGAGTAGAGTTAAATACTAAACATTCTTAAAGAAGGGCTGAAATGAATGTCATGCTCAGTGTCCCAACTTTTCTTTATCCTTAGACTCACACATTAGCCTTAGGAAAAGGAAACCATTTAAGGCACTCCCTGCATGATAGGTGGTGGCAGCAAAAGATATTAACAGCAACCCATACATATAAAGGTTAATTTCTTGGCACAGTCTTTCCCATGATTAGGAGATATCCAATCCAAGCTTGTTGCTGAATGATATTTTCAATCCTAGCCATCAAAAATATTTGCTAAACGAAATGAGTGACAGTACTATATAAAGGGGGAGGGGGACCAGAATAACAATAATACAGTTGGAAAAGATCTTGGAGGTCTTCCAGTCCAACCCCCTCCTCAGGTTGGAAACCTTATACCAATGATTGGCCAATCACTTCTTAAAACTTTCCAGTGTTGGAGCGCCCACAGCTTCTGGAAGCAAGTCTTTCCACTGATTAATTGTTCTAACTATCAGGAGGCCCACATCTACTTTTTAAATCTAATTATCTCAACCTATTGTCCCCACAATGCTCGTCCCTCTCATTTGAGAAAACATTCCTTTTATTTCCAACAATCTCACCCCTCCGTGACATGAAGCAGTGGTCACAGTTCCAGAACAACAGACATTTTTCTTTGCAATAGAATCTTAGGAACCAAAGGAATTGTATTTCACTGGAAGATTTTTTTTTAAGAGGTTGTATTTCTGGAACTGAATTTTCCAGTTGATAGAATAAAAAAAATTAAACTTCATTGCTTATATTGACCAGGGAGCTTTCATGTTGTCAGTTAGATCTCTTTATGTCAATTTAAAGGCCTCTTGTGCTGAAAGAAAGCTTCTCCATATTTCTGATTTATCACAAGCTTCTTTCAAATAACATACTTGAACCGACAGCCTCAATCTCAGGAGCAAGTTTCTGTTAATTAACATTCCCTAGAAGGTACATTGAAACTCAGTCTGTCTGATGGGAATTGAATTAAGTCCACGAGATGGCTAAAAAAGGAACACTGGCTTCACACATCACACTAAGCCAGAGTTGTTCAGTGCTGTTTTCACTTCAAACAATCACTAAACAAACTGTTGTAAGTCAAGGACTACCTATACTAGAACACTTTTTAATGGACAATGGTCTGTTAATGGTCTTCTTTCTTCTGAGCTCAATAGTTTTGCCAATGTTCAATGTAATACATTCTCCTGTTCTACATAACAGAGACCTTAGATATATTTTCATCTTGCCCCATTCTAAGCTGTTAAAATTATTATTTCTGATCTTCTCCAGAATGCAGGCCAAAGCATGTACATGACTTAAGTTTTCCAGGTATTTCCTACAGCCAAATTAAAAAAAGAAATGCCTTCAAGAGACCTAAATTAAATGGCCCAAAACATCTATTTCAGAGATCAGGGATATCTGTGTATGCAAGGAATTGTCCAAGTATATATTCTATCTATCTATCTATCTATCTATCTATCTATCTATCTATCTATCTATCTATCTATCTATCTATCCACCCATATATCCATCCAGTTTATATGGTCAATAGAATCAATGAGTGACTCTAAGTGGCAAACAGAATTAAAATAAAAGCAATATTTTAGTAGACCATTGAACGTTATAGAATATATTACATGTATTCAGACTGCCCTAAAAACTTGGATATAAGTATAACCAGGAAATAATCAGGCTGCAAGGCTTAATCTGTCATTCTTGTCTTATCTGGGATGTCTTAAGTCAACAAGAGAAAGTAGCATTCATTTGGGAAGATGTGGTGCCATGTTACCTTTGTGTCTGAGAGTGACTGACTACAAAAGTGCAAATCCTATGTAATGCACACATTACGGTGAAAGTATGACAAGGGTTTCTGATTTTTAATTTAATAGTATGTGTTGTCTTGCCATAGGAAGAGAGAGAGAATGCAGGGTCTTGAGAATACAAGCAATGCAAGGATGTAAGGAATTAAGCCAAACCAGAAAGACAGAAGGATCACATGAAAAGATTGTACTATCTCACATCAATCTATGGAAACTCCTCATAAATCAGTCAAAACCTCCCCACTGCCTACTATTTAGTTTTGGATTAGGCAATTGGGCTCGAACAATTGTAGAGTGTAGATGATGAAAAAAAAAAAAAGCACGTTAAAAATTTATGGGATCACTTGTTGGAGCAAAAATGTGTATATTTTTGAATAGCACCAAACTTTTTGATCATTTAATGGAAGTTCTTTCACCCAATAAAGTTGACATGATCAAACATTAAACTTAGCCTATGAAATAAGTTTGTTAGCTGATGCATGAGGATGGCACCAAAGTAAAATTACCATTCAACGTTGCCAGATTGCTAAATTGAATCTAGTGGCCTCCGTACTCTATTGGTGCAGCAAGTTTTTTTTTAAAGTACCTGTCTAGTTCAGAATAGTTTTAGCATATTCAGATCAGACAAGATGCTTTAGAATACTCCAACATGAATTCACTGTCATGAGTTTTAAACTGAAAATAACTGTCCTGACTTTGACTTAGTTCACAGTTTACACTGTTAATGTGTCATAGGTTATAAACCTTGATTTATCGATTATGAATAAGGGGTGGGTTGCTGCTGGTTTTACTACTGGTTCGCAACCCGTGGCCATGCCAGACGTGTGCGTATGCATGCACTGTTCAATGGACATTGCTCTGCACGCACAGTCACTAAAATCCAACATGGCGGCAACATCAGCGATGGCCAGGGAACTGGATCAGGAGCGTATCAGGCCTGGGTTGCTTCTGGTTCTGCAACCCAGGCCTGAATTCCACTACTGGTTCGGCCAAACTGGGTCGAACCAGCAGCAACCCACCTCTGTTAGGAATGATATGAGAATCTAGCTGTCTCTGTCAATGAACTCAATTAGCCCAATTACTGTACTTAAGAAACCATTAAGAAAAAATATCTGCCTCAGATATGCTCTATAAGAACTGCATTTCCCAGAATCCAATTCTAGAATTCCACTTCCTGGATATCTAAATGGTTTCACATTGGATAAAGCTGACATGAAAGAATTACTTGCAGTGGTTTTAGTAAAGCCACAGACATGTTCTTTGCCAACAGAGAAGACCGAGAGAGAATAAGATAATATGAACAGAGTTCTCTGCGAGTGGGCCTCTCCTATGGAGGCATGGAGGGTGATGGCCTATTTCTCAAATTTGTGTGTATCTTTTCCTTTCCTTTCAAAGCCAAGGGAAAGGAATCTGTCTTTTATATCAAGCACCGGGGGAACACAATGACTTAAGATGCTGGCTCAGTTTTCTCTTGGTTTCAAATAAAGAACTAAACAATGCATTAAGACGTTGGATGATGAGTGAGGCAAAAACATCTCCTTGCTGTGAAGATACAGCTAGTTTGTTAGGGTCTGTCAAGGCCAGAAAGGAATTTCTTACCGTTTTACATTGTCAGGGGCATGCAGAGTAACAAGACCAGCCGTGCAATATGAATATGTTGCTAGCTATGACGGGTCATTTGAAACTCTGGAGTGCCAAGTCGTTTATTCAACTCCAGACCAAGTTTTCTTTCTTATTTCTTCAGCATGGAGTATGGCCCACTTCACTACTTCTGAGTATCTTTTTCACATCCCTAATTTTATCACCTTTCCCCTTAAGATTTCCTAAGAAAAGAACACTGAAAGCCACCCTTCTTACCAGGTACACCATAACATTATGCTCAGCTTTAATTCTCCCACTGTCGACATTTTAAGAATGCCTCACTCACTCACGTTTAGTTTTCTTTGAATTAATTCCTTGGAAACCTCCTGGCTTTGTGTCATATCTGAGTTAATGTACAAGTATATACCTAGCTAGTTGGCAGCATCTAGCCAAATTTGGGTGATCTCCAAAAATAAAGAGGGTTGGATGTGGTTTGCACTTGGATGTGGAATCATCAAGTCCCAGAATCACAGAACAAAAATTTAAAAAAATCCAGTGAGAAGGCAATTGAAAACCATAGAGGCATCTTTAGAATACAGCATTTTCATCAAAATGACAAAGGTAGCCTTGTGCCATTCCAATAAAAGCTATATCCCTTTTGTAGGCAAATTCCCTTTGGGTCCCTGTGGATGCCTTTGCAAAACTTCTCTTGTATTGTTGATTCAAAAAATATATACCATACTTGAATATTTCCAAGAAGCTACCACAAATCCCGCCCACCTAGCAGTTCAAAAACCTGCAAATGTGAGTAGATTAATTAACTTCGGTGGGGAGGTCACAGCATTCTGTGTGCCTTTGGCATGTAAGTCATGCTGGTCACATGACCATGAAAAATGTCTTCAGACAATGCTGGCTCCCTCAGCCAAAAAACGGAGATGAGTACCATCTCCTAGAGTCGGACAGAGTTGGAAAGTTACCTTTACCACAAGTCAAAATCATTGAGCATATTTGGAGATTTACATTTTGGGGAATAGGCTAGGGAGGAGGAAGAGGAGGAGGAGGAGGAGGGGAGGTTATAGGTTATAGGTTTATTTCATTTATATGCCGCCCTATTCCCAGAGGGACTCAGGGCGGCTAACAAACTCAGGGGAGGGGGGTAATATAAACAAGGCAAAAACAACAAACAGGATACAGAGAAAATTTAAAAACAATCAACAGTCACACAATTCGAGCGGGAAGGGAACTCATCAACCCCAGGCCTGCCGGAACAGCCAGGTTTTAATGGCTTTACGGAAAGCCTGAAGGGAGGTGAGGGTCCGGATCTCCACGGGGAGTTCGTTCCAAAGGGCTGGAGCAGCCACAGAAAAGGCCTTACTCCGGGTGGTCGCCAATCGGCATTGGCCGGTAGATGGAATCCAGAGGAGGCCTAATCTGTGGGATCTGATGGGTCTTTGGGAGGTAATTGGTAGCAGGCGGTCTCTCAAGTACCCAGGTCCAATACCATGAAGGGCTTTATAAGTGACAACTAGCACCTTGAAGCGTATCCGGAGACCAATAGGCAGCCAGTGCAGCTCGCGGAGGATAGGTGTAACGTGGGTGTACCGAGGTGCACCCACAATCGCTCACGCGGCTGCATTCTGGACAAGCTGAAGTCTCTGAATGCTCTTCAGGGGCTTCCCCATGTAGAGCGAGGAGGAGGAATAGGAATAGTAATGGTATTGGATTTGAGAGAGATGCCCAATGGGCCATTTTTCACTTTGATGGTTTCGATGATCTCCTATACTTCATTTAGCCAGGTGGGAGAATAAAAGACAGATCCTTTTCCTGAACTTTTTCTGATTATTTCTCTTAGTTAATCAAAAGCTAGCCCTTCATATTTTCCCCCCAGAGGGGAATCTGCTGAGCTAAACTTGTGCAATGAGTTTAACCCACTTCAGCAATTCTTGTTAGATGACTCCCAGGGTCGGAAAGGACCTTTGGAGGATGCCAAGCATCCTCTCAATCCCCGAACAATGCTGCTGTTTACTGGCATTATTCCATCCATGTTTATCAGAGATGTTACAAATTTGTGACCTCTTTAAAAGAAAAACTGACAGTAAGGCATTCCTTTCACAGCAACTATATTCATAGCTGCCATCTACCGCAGTCAGTCAAACTAAATAAACCACCAAGAACTCCAGGCTAGAAATGAGCTATTTGTGGATTTCATTACTATGCTCCCTTTGAGATCGGATATTGGAAAGTGAGATATCTTTGCCACTAGTTGGTTTCCAACTGGTGTTGATGATGGCTGAAAAGAACCTGCATCATTTTTTTAAATTATTTTTGGGGGGAAGTGATGGAATTAGGATGAGAAGTTTCAGGCACTAAAACAGTTTTTTATTTGGGTTTTCCAGAAAGCAGTAGTACAAATGCACAGGATAATTCTCCTTTGATGGTTAGACACTTTATTCCATGTCTTATTATTTGCCCAGAATAATTTGGCCAGAATTATCCATTCTCATTTATATCTCTCTGCAGCTAAAGGTGCATAATCTGCAGCCTTTCAAAGATTTTAGTGTAGATTCTCAGACTCTCATAAGTTATCCAAGTTGCCACTGTAGGAAGTTAGCACCCACCCGTCTCCTAGAAAAATGAAATATCCTGGGAAATATTGAAAAGGCAGAATATTATATTTTCCTGGATGTGAAAAGGGAGAAATATGTTTTTAAAGACAAAGTAGCTGCAGCTTCCTCCCCCCGCCCCGCTTTGTCAATGAGTCATTAAAGCCTGGGCTAGTCTATTCTACATAACAAAGACCCCACTTCATATCCAGGTGATGGGATTACGGCATGATACTATTAGCCAGTGACTTGCAGTGAGGTTTATGGCTGGTGAGGCAGTCCTCTCTCCTGACAGCCCACTGTCTAAAGCGCTTTCTTTCTTTTGCCCACCTGAGCTCTGACAGGCAGGAGAAAGAAAGCGGCAGCCCACCAGCTCGCTTTTTTTTGCCGGCCTCTGTGTCCGCGGCTGCCGCGGACATAGAGACAGGCAAAAGAAAGTGCCAGCCGGTCAGCCTGCCTGAGCTGCCCACCTCTGGGCAAAAGAAAGCGCCAGCCCGCCAGCCTGCCTGAGCTGCCTGCCTCTGGGCAAAAGAAAGCGCCAGCCCACCAGCTCGCTTTCTTTGCCAGCCTCTATGTCTGCGGCTGTCACAAAAGAAAGAAAGCGGCAAAAGAAAGAAAGCGCCAGCCTGCTAGCCTGCCTGAGCTGCAAATTGAGAGAGAGTTTGTTTGAGTGAAGAAACAAAAACATGGATGCGCGCACACACACACACACACACACAAATTACTTACAATTACTTACAAATTACATTAATTTTGAATTCCTCCCCTTCCCTCCAACCCACATACCCTTTCCAGCTGTTTCACAGAGGATTTCAACTCTGCTCTTGCCTGCCTTCATAAAAATGTAAAAGGAAAAAGCCAAGAGCTGCTGAGGTCAGGATGGGCTAGCTGCTGCCAGAGTCCCCAATGGATGACTCTGCTTAACTGTTTAAAAAAGCCTCTAAAAAACACACTCTACAGGAGGAGGCAAGAGAACGACGTGCCTCATCTACATAAGGAATTTTTCGGCTTTTTAACCCTTGCTTAACTCTGCTCGAGTGATCATAAAGTCAGACTAAATGAGGCACATATGTTCTCCTGAAAGCAACAGTAGTTTACCCAGCTTAATTGGGGATAAAAGTAAAATCTTAAGAGTCCCAAAGTTGCTTTTTCAAGAGGCAAGTGGACTTTCTGGTTTTTCTCTGAAGATATTTCGCTTCTCATCCAAGAAGCTTCTTCAGCTCTGACTGGACTTCCCCACCATCCAGTCAGAGCTGAAGAAGCTTCCTAGATGAGAAGCAAAACATCTTCAAAGAAAAACCAGAAAGTCCAGTTGCCTCTTGAAAAAGCACCTTTGGGACAATCATGACCTAGATGACTGAGAATCTCCATAGACATAAAATTCTGCAACAGACAGTGGTTGCTTCAGAACATTAAGTATAAAGTGCATTCCTTTTGGAAGGGAGAGAAAAGGCTATTCATTTCTTTATCTGCATTCTCCATAGGCATATCCAGTTCATATCCATCCAACATCAATCTGCAGCAACACTATTGAGCTAGATGGACCCAGGGCCTCATTCGAGATAAGGCCATGTCTTACGTTCCTATTTGGTGTTCCAAAGTGTGTCGCTTGCAAAAGCAGCCCAGGACTGAGGTCTTAGGCCATGGGTGTCCAAACATTTTGCAAGGAGCGCCAGATTTGGTGAGGTGAAAATGTGTGGGGCTGACCATTCAGCCTGACATTATTTGAGCCATTAACATTAATGTGCGGTGAAGGAAAAAAAAATGCCGGCTGGCAGGGATGAGTGACAGGTTGAGCAGGCAGGTAGAAGAGGCCACGGGCCGCTCAAAATTTGAAAATGGGCTGCAATTGGCCCCCGGGCCAGACTTTGGACATGCCTGTCTTAGGCAACCTCATCTGGAATGGTGTCAGAATTATATTTCTTAGAAATTGAGAGGACTGTCAAATAAAGACAATTTTGGCTGACCTTCAATAGCCATGAAATTGGCCCTTTATTTTAGATGCCGATTTATGGTAAGTGTCTTTAAAAAATCAAGCTTTAGATCTGTTTTCTCAAAACTAAGTCCCAATGAATCCAATAACATTTACTTCAGGGGTGGACTGCTGGGGGTTTGCAGGGGTTTGGGAGAACCTCTAGCTAAGATTCTGTGCAGTTTGGAGAACCCCCAAATCCCACTCCTGGCTGGCCCTGCCCACCCCTCTCCTCTCAGGAGTCCCCACGCAGCCCGTTTTGGATGCAGGTAAGCGCAGGGCGTGCACGGAGGCTTGGGGAGGCCGAAAAACAGGCCTACCGGAAGTTCGGGAAGGCCAGAAATGGGGCATCTGAAGCCTGGGGAGGTCGTTTTCACCCTCCTGGAGGCTCAAGGAAAGCCTCCTGAGCCCGGGGAGGAAAAAACACCCCCTCCCCACCGTGGTGCAGGAGGCCGACCATGGCCACACCCACCCAGCAACCGGGCAGAGAACCCCTTGCTAAAAATTTTGAAGCCCTCTCCCTGATTTACTCCCTGGTAAAGCATGCAGTTATAGATAGAGAAAGCAGCTTTCAAAACATCTTAAGCTAGGCGTACTTAGAAAGAAGCCTTATTTGAGCCCAGAGAGATTTAGTATCAAAGAAATAGGTATGGTTTCTCCTAAGTGCATTTTTCTTGGAAATAAGTCCCACTGTATTCAGTGAGGCACATGGCTGGCTGTATTTATGCAGCCTTGCAGCTTCAAAAACCACTCTGTTATTCCAATTTGCAATAGGAGAGACTTCATCCCTTGTTCCACACCGCTTTTGCTGCTTTTTTAAAAAAGAAATATTTTGCAGCCGGGCTAGAGGGAGGCATTCCTCATGCTGCAAATGTCCCCAGGAAGTGTGTGAGCTGAGTAACAATACAGGCACAATGCATTGTGTCACCTAGCAATATATCATGGTGTAAAACAAGATTAATGACATCAGCCATGTATAGGGAACAGGATTTGCACTAATATGAGAAATGTAATCATTGGAAGGCATGGGAAGGAAAAGGCTAGAGCAAAATCCAGGGTCATTTAAGCCAGTGAGAGGAAAAGAGACAACTTCAAAAGTACATGTGAATTCTCTACCAAGATATTCAGCACTTTGCAAACTAGCAAAAAGAAAAAAAAAAGATAGAAAACCTGCTAGGTACTTCTGTAGACTTCAGAGATGAGGGATCTTCAAGGATTTTCCCAAGTGAGACCAGCTAGCATTGCAATGTTTATTTTCTTTCTTTTTCTTTAAACCCCAAATTGGCTAAGTGATAACTATATCTGAGTTCATGCTGTTTACAAAGGCTGCTGCACTGACCAATGGAAGGCTGCTACAATGGGACAACAAGACATGCAGACTATGCTGATGCCACAAGTTTGACACAGAGAAGCCAAACGTCAACTGAGCATCATAAGATGCCACTAAGAACAATGGTTGCTAGATGCATCCTGCAAAGCCACCATGGCACCCCACAGTGCGGGTGGGGATTCAGAGGTGGTACTGCTCTTTCCATCCCTAAAAAAGTCTATTTTAGACAGGATGACCTTAGAAAAAATCCATAATATGACTTCCTCTCATTCTGTCTAACATCTGATGCCCTCTGATTCTTAGTGAAGTTGAAGTTTAGCAGATCTGGAGGACACAGTTGGTTGGTCAAGGCTCTTCAACAGAAGCTCCTTCTAGACCACAGTCTCTTCCACGAACAGAAAAAATTCATCTGTTCAAGTAAAAGATTTGAACATCCAACATCTGGACCTACATAAGGGGCAGAGGTGGTATTTAGCAGGTTCTGACCAGTTCTGGAGAACCGGTAGCAGAAACTTGAATAGTTTGGCGAACTGGTAAATGCCACCTCTGGCTGGCCCCACCTCTATCTATTCTCTGCCTCCCGAGTCCCAGCTGATCTGGAGGAAATGGGGATTTTACAGTATTCTTCCCCTGCCATGCCCACCAAGCCACGTCCACCAACCACACCACGCACACCAAGCCACACCCATAGAACTGGTAGTAAAAAAAAATTGAATCCTATCACTGGCCAGGTTGGTTTTGAAAAGCTAGTTTTGCAGAAATATTACAATCTACAAGTGATCCTCAGTTTACAACCGGTAGTTTAGTAATCCCCTCAAATCTACTTACAACCGAGTTCCAGAGTTGTGACAACTACACACATACCTGTGGTCATTGGCTGGTTACCAGCAAAAAACTCCCATAGTAAAACATTGATTTTCTCAATAGCAATAGCACTTAGCAATAGCAGTTAGCAATAGCAGTTAGCAATAGTATGACTGCCATGCTCATTTAATGACCACCACATGAATTTAATGACCTTGGTGTTTGCTTAACAGCTGTTGCAAAAATGTCATAAAATTGAGTCATCTTACCTGGATGCCTTGACTTACTACTGTCATGGCTTAAGATGGAAATTCCAGGCTCATTATTGTCGTAAATTGAGGACTACCTATTTACAACTGGATATTGGCTCCAATAATGTGGGTCCTAACTAAGGACCTAAAAATCACAGAGGTATCATTAAAATATATGCCAATCCATTAAAAATTATGTGCCAATCTTTTGCAAAATTAGCAGTGTTTAAATCCAGTTCAGTTTGAACTTCTATATATCTGGTGAATTCATTTGGAAATTATAATTGATATTGCAATTGATAACCACCACATAAATTTAATGACCTTGGTGTTTGCTTAACAGCTGTTGCAAAAATGTCATAAAATTGAGTCAGCTTACCTGGATGCCTTGACTTACTACTGTCATGGCTTAAGATGGAAATTCCAGGCTCATTATTGTCGTAAATTGAGGACTACCTATATACAACTGGATATTGGCTCCAATAATGTGGGTCCTAACTAAGGACCTAAAAATCACAGAGGTATCATTAAAATATATGCCAATCCATTAAAAATTATGTGCCAATCTTTTGCAAAATTAGCAGTGTTTAAATCCAGTTCAGTTTGAACTTCTATATATCTGGTGAATTCATTTGGAAATTATAATTGATATGTCAATTGATATTTTTTTTCTCCATAATCTTTCAAGCACAATTGGTGGATAATAATATTTTTTTATTTTCTTCCTTTTTTAAAAAAAAATCAATTTAATTGTTTCCAACTTCAATGGAACACATTTTTGCAATTCTGTCACACATTGCTGATATTTTCTGAACAATTTTACTACAGTCACTAATGAGATGATCTACAGCTTAATTAGTATGCTGGTGATGATAATGATGACAATGTTTGAATCATGTTGCCTAATATTGTTACATGTTTCTTTCTCATAACAATTCTTTAAAGAGAGATAAGAAATAAGAAGTCATACATACAACATTGCACATAATCTCTCAAATTTCTAAACTTTGTGTTTCTAATCCTCAAATTAATTTACACGAAATAAACAGTGTTGCAAACCAGGAATTAATGATCCTCAGTACCAAATTCTATTAATGATATTGATTCCTATTTATGAGGATCAAAATTAACTTCTGAGTTTTTTCCCCTTGCTTCTTATTCCATTTAGCTTTGTTACCACAAGTATATAATCCCTTATTTTCATACAGACGTACAGTATTTCTGTTGTTTCCATTATTAGGTGAATTATACATCTCAATAGGATTTGGGCACCAACCACTGAAAAACATCCACAGATATTATTTGGAAAAACAAATTGAGTGTGTATTCTTCATGCAGCTGTAATACAGAAATTGTTGACTGCAAAATACTCAACCCTGATAGATAGGATCACTGCCTGACACAAAATTAGTGTGCTTAAGGGCTCGACATATAACTATGTTTTTGAGCTCTGCCATACTATCACCTATTCAGTTTGAGAAGCAAGTGCTAACCAATGGCACTTTCAAATGCATTTTATATGCTATTAGTACGTCTCTCCAATCTGGAGCTCCAGGAAAATCAGTGGAGAATGAGAGGAAATAACTTTTGTAAATCAGAGGCTTTGCAGAAACTCTGCAGAAGGGAACAGGTCTGTGGGAGTGGTAGCTTGCCTGTGTTGCCACCAATTTCTCTACCGCGAGAAGAACAAGCTGGGAACATAGAGTTCAGAGCAAGTAAACCTACGGACATGTGCATATCAATCATGCTTGAAGCACAAGTGGCTGGGGGACAACTCACTTCTTCTCCAAGAGCTTAAAGAACAGACTGTTGGGAAGTTTGATGCACACCAGTAAAAGCCCACTGTCAACACCAGCACAAGCTCTACCTGAACAAACCAATCCAAAGTTCTTACCTGAGACACAAATGACCAGGGTCAAATTATCATATTTTGGGTACCTTAAGATCCATCTCCCTTGAGAAGCAGTAATGCTGGAAAAGGTGGAAGGGATGAGAAAAAGAGGATGGCCAGTAGCAGTGGGTTGCTATTGGGTGGGTTGCTCCCAGTTCGGCCCGGATCAGACGAACCAGTAGTGGCAGTGGTGGGAGGCTCCATCCACCCACCCGGATGATTCTGGCCATGCAGATAAGAGCAGTGCTTGGTGCACCACTGAAAGACACGAAGAACCAGGTTGGGGATGGATCATCCTGGAAAAAAGTCTATATCATTTTTAAGAATCAACACCAACCTGATATATAATCACCAACTCCATATAATCAATCCATCCTTCCATTAAATTAAGCTGAAGAAAATATCTCATGAGCCTACAGTGAAGGAATTGATCTGTCCCATGAAATTCAGTTCCATCTGCCCACAGTTGTTCAACTTAGCAGTGCTCATTATTAACATGCACACACACTCACACACAGCTCTTTTCACTCTAATCAGAGTCAAAGGGATTTAAAATTACAATACTAGCCAAGGACAAGTTGTCTTCAATGTCCATTCAGAGACTGAATGTTTTAAGGCTCTGAGATCAGGGAGGGCTGACGGCTTGGCACACTAAGTGTATTACAGCAGCAATTTATATAGTTTTATATTTATATTCAGTAATAGCAACATCAAGATTCAGCCCTCTCCATCCCTAACAAAGGAACTGAGGAGAAATAAAAAAAAACACATTCACTTAGATGGCAATACTTAAATATTATGGAATTGGGAATAATGGTATTAAAGATACACTTTTGTTCCTGCTGGATCTGGTCTTGGAAATTTAGCTACAGTAGAGATAACTTGATAACTTACAGTAGAGATAACTAAGGGACGTGGTGGCTCAGTGGCTAAGGCCCTGAGCTTGTCAATTGAAAGGTCGGCAGTTCGAATCCCTAGCTCCACATAATGGAGTGAGCTCCCATTACTTGTCCCAGCTTCTGCCAAACTAGCAGTTCAAAAGCATGTAAAAAAATGCAAGTAGAAAAATAGAGACCACCTTTGGTGGGAAGGTAACAGCGTTCCGTGCACCTTCGGCGTTTAGTCATGCCGGCCACATGACCATGGAGACGTCTTTGGATAGCACTGGCTCTTCGGCTTTGAAACAGAGATGAGCACCGCCCTCTAGAGTCGGGAACAACTAGCTCGTATGTGCGAGAGGAATCTTTACCTTTACCTAGAGTTAACTTGCCATATAAAAACAGTCTGTAAGTTAGATAATGGCCACATAACTAATAATATAATGAAGCAAATTTGGTTATCAAGCTGTTGATATGCAAGATTGACATGTTGCTTTCTTTGGGCTATGGATATATTCCATTCCTTGTACACAAGTTTTTGGTTCTTTTTATGCTGAATCTAAATATGATTCCTAAATAGGAGGCATTTTAAGTGGAGTTTCATTTAATAGAAAGTCTCAGGGGGAAGGAAACTCCTTTGATTCCAAACCAGTCAATGCTGATTATTTGCTCACTTTCACTTAATAAACAAGGGCCCAATTACTAGGAAAGGTAATCGCTTGCAAGCCCCATTGAAATTAATGGGATGTCAATAAATCATAACTAGCTTGAATACTAATTTCACAGTGAGCTCCACATAAGAAGGATTTCAGGAGCTTCAGAGAAGCAAGCAAGCACCACTTCAGGGCTTCCTCCAGCTGAAAGTTGTTCAATGGACAAAGTCAAGGTGGATGGAGGGAGGAATCCATAGGAGATGAAATAATGAAATTCATTATTTGGGTTTTTAATTTTTTCCCTTCCAAATACTATATTATTTGCGTGCATTTAAGGCCAGCTTATGTTTGTTTCAGTGTGTTTTACTGACTATGTGTTCCTGTGTCTGTGTGTCTGCCTGTCTGCCTGTCTGCCTGCCTGCCTGCCTGCCTGCCTGCCTACCTACCTACATCTATCTATCTATCTATCTATCTATCTATCTATCTATCTATCTATCTATCTATCTATCTATCTATCTATCTATCATCTATCATCTATCATCTATCATCTATCATCTATCATCTATCATCTATCATCTATCATCTATCATCTATCATCTATCATCTATCATCTATCCATCCTTCTAGATATTAGCCCCCGCCCCTTTCATTCGTGTCCAGTTGCCTGGAGAAATTCCTGTAGTTTCTTGGCAAGGTTTTTCATAAGTGGTTTGCCAGTTCCTCCTTCTTAGGGCTGAAAGAAAATGAGTGGCCACAAAGCCAGCTGGCTTTGTATCTAAGATAGAACTAGAACTCACGGTCTCCTGGTTTTCTAATTTGTTGCCTTAGCCACTACACCAAACCAGCTCTTAACTATCTCAATAGTTAAGCCATAAATGTATTCATTAATTATACATATTTATTATTTATTTGTTAAATTTAACTGCTACCCATCTTGCCACAAGGAGAGATCATATATGCTAACACCTTTAAATACAGAATGTTCAATTTCTGTTCTAATATGTATTACTCTTACAGAAACATCACCAATGTTGCATTTATAGTGTTTATACTGTTTTGGCCGGCAGGGTGCTGCAGGAGGCGTGTATCCCACCTCCCCTCCTTCCCCCAGCTGGCCCACGGAGGAGAACTACAATGCTGAACTGGCTGTCAAAGAAATCCAGTTTGACACCCCTGCCTTAGAGAATTCTGGGTCATGCACACCAGTGGTGGGATTCCAAATCTTTTCCTACTATGAGAGAGTGCTTCACGCGTGTGCTCGTGCATGTGCACAGCACTCCAAAACCACCCTCGGTGTCAGTGCTGGTAAGCTGACGCACAGCAATCCACTCTGCTGCGCAAATCAGGTGAGCTGATAAACAAGGGAATATAGGACAGGGAACAGTGGGCACGGGAGAGTGGGGCCAACCATAGGTGGTATTTGCCGGTTCTCCAAACTACTCAAAATTTCTGCTACAAGTTCGCCCGAACCAGTCCGAACCAGCTGAATACCACCTCTGATACACACCCTTTCTGGAACAATCAGACACCCATATTCATAGATTTGGTTCAACTGCAGGTGTCCCTATCTCAATAGTGTTCCTAACCTGAATTAAAACCAATGAAATAGATTTACATTGAAAGTGTGCCAATTTTCTGTAGGTTTTGGCAAAAGTGGCTCTGCCAACTTTAGAATGGGGCAGGGAAAGGAAAAGTCTTTGAAACTTCTGTGGACAGGAGAGGTTTCTCTTTGAGCTTTGAGATCAATTGCCATTCTCTTCTCCAGCCCTTTGGTAGCAATCTGTCATTGAATTGAACTCTCACCAGCCCAGCCATTGTTGATAGCAAAGTGTTGGTATCTGAGCAACTGTTTACTTTGTCCTCCTACTGGGGTTCCTCCAATCGGTAAATTGTGTGATCACCTTATCTGTTTTTCTGATAATTTCACATAACATTGATGAAACTTGTTATCTTATTCAGTCTAGCAGAAATAGAGATGCATTGGAGTTTAATGTCCTCTCTTCTTTCTTCCCCCACTTCTCTTCTTTTTTTATTATCAAGACAAATTGATTTGCTTGTTGCTCAAGGCTGTCTGATAATTTGTTCATTGTTTCGGTCTTTGCACGCCACCACATCTACCCATGGGCATAAGGCACGAAGTGATCCAAGCTACTGAGGACTTCTTAAATTAAGAAACTGATTTTGGAAAATGAGTAACACTGCTCTGAAACTATGTCAGTAACAGTTTCACAAAATAGAGATTTAAAAGGCAAAAAAGGATCCTAGGAATAATATAGCGTGGTGTTAGCATGATTACCAATTGCCTCATCATGCCATGTCTGAAACCTATATGCCATTGGTAAGATACAAAGAATCTCACTCGCCATTTCCTTGTGTTTTGGGCTTAAAGCGTGATTGGAGCTGCCGCCCCTCTTTAGGCCCAAAACACCAGCCTGAAGATGGCGAGTGAGACCTCGCTGAAACATTGCCAAGACAATCTCAATCTTACATGGGAAAAGACCCGAATACAACAAGACCAGCATACCTACACCCGTGAAAATCTACGAAGATAGATAGATAGACAGACAGACAGACAGACAGACAGACAGACAGACAGACAGACAGACAGACAGACAGTATATATATACACTAAGCCACAGCTTAGTGGCTAATACAACTGCCTGATATCTAATGCAGCCCAGGTTCGATTCCCAGTAAGTGTATGGCTAGCTGATGAGAGCCAAATAGCTTGAAATAGATCTATACTAGTCTCCTTTTATTTATTTATCAGCACAAATGCAACATAAATGTAACAAAGACAACATAAAAAAATGGCTTTCTGCCTAGATGGCTCCTAGAGTGAACCAAAAGACAGAAAAGGGAAGCAGTATGCTCCCTCCCATATTTGGGCATACCAGGGGTTGTGACACAATACATACATATACATATACATATGCACATGCATCTGCACACACACACACACGCGCACACACACACACACACACACACACGAGTTTGGTATGGAAGATGTGGAGGACCCTGGGCAGGGTTCAGACTCAGAGCAGGGACCAGAGAGGCTGGTTGGGCACCAGGAGGCGCCTGAGGCATGGAGCAGTGGGAAGGACTCAAGGCAGTTTGTTCCTGACACCAGGCAAAGGAGGGCGGAGAAACAGAAGCAGCAGCTGCGGAGGCAAGCCCAGGTGGTTGTAGCTTGGCCCCTCCCAAGAGAGTATATAAGTGAGAAATTTGGGGGGGGTCCTTTTGCAGTCACAACCGTTCGTAACAGTCTTGAGGAACTCTTGTTTGGTCTGTTTTGTATTTCCGTTCTGTTTGGTTTGGGTTGCTGGCAACCCTTCTTGCATGAGAGTCTGTCATGTATGTATGTATGTATGTGTGTACTGTATGTATGTATATATGTATATATGTATGTATATGTATATATGTGTGTATGTGTATGTGTATGTGTATGTGTATGTGTATATGTATATGTATATGTATATGTATATGTATATGTATATGTATATGTATATGTATATGTATATGTATATGTATAAATGACTGTGTGTATATTCCAGTATAACTCTGGAACGCCTTGAAAATTTTCAACCAAACTTGGTACACAGATAACATACTCTCTGGAAAAAAATACTGTGGGGGGTAAGAACACCCCTAACACACCTTGGTGTGTGTGTTCTGTTAAGATACAGCCTGTTGTGCCTTAAAATGGCTTCTACTGTACTGTCGTAAAATGGCTTCTACTCTACAGCATAGTGAAGTTGCCATGGTAACAGCTTCACAATACTCCACAAGGGGGCTCCCTCTGGTAAAGCCAACATTAGAAATTACATTTGGTCCTGACATTTCCCCCCCTATAAATAAATACCCAGGCAACAAAGGTTATCAGCTAGTATATTATAATTCATACAGGTGTGATATGCTAATAACTTCCAGTCTATCAAACCAGGCAACAGGTCTGTTTCTACTTCACAGCCAGGTTGTCCTCTCTGGCCAGCTTGTGAACAGCTGCTATTCTGTCCATGGTGCAGATGTTAATAAAGTGTACGGTGCTTGCTTTTAAAACTTGAATGCTTTGAGATCTGAATACTTAAAGGACATCCCACCCAGTGGTGGGTTGCCAATTTTTCTACTACAGGTTTGGGAGTGTGATGCTTCTGCACATGCGCAAAAGCATCCAGGCAGGTAGGCGGAATCTCCCACCACTGCTACTATCAGTTCGCCCAATCCAGGCCGAACTGGGAGCAACCCACCTCTGGTCCCACCCTCACACAATTCAGCGGCCCTCCTCATGTCTTTGCATGAACTGAGATGCACTGGGTTGCCTGCAGATAAAGGGCCTTCTTAGGAATATCTGAGATTCTCAGTCATCCAGGTCATAATTATCTCAAAGGTGTTTTTTTCTTCAAAAGGCAAGTGCACTGTTTTTTTCTTTGAGGAAGGAGAAAGCGTTTTGCTTCTCATCAGAACCGGTGAAGCTGCTTGGATGAGAAGCGAAATGTTTTCTTCTTCCTCCTCCTCAAAGAAAAAAACCAGTCCAGATGCTGCCTTTTGAAGAAAAAAAAACACCTTTGAGGCCTTCTTAGGAATGATGTCACCCTTCTTTGAATCCCAGTCAAAGTCATCTGTTGTCAAAGCAGTTGGCTTTTTCACATATATTAAATATCTCCAAATCTTGTGACTGTTTTAGCTGCTTCTTACTATTATTTATTTTTATAAATTAAACTTCATTCTGATTTTATGACAGTGTCAAATGCATGAGAGCACAGCTGAAAGATTTCTCTATAAATTCCTGAAATGAAACAAATTGCTTTGTCTTCTCATTTTACGGAACATCACAGTTATGTTCAAATGTTGAATGTTCATTCTGGTTTTTAAAAAAATCAATTTTATTAATACATCTTTATTTTAAGGGCACTAGAAAAAAGCCAGATTTAACAAAGGAGCCTAAAGAAAATTGAAACCAGTAACTGGAAAATTTTTTGATGAGGATGATGAGGATGATGATGAGGATGATGAGGATGATGAGGATGATGAGGATGATGAGGATGATGATGATGAGGAGGATGATGATGATGAGGAGGAGGAGGATGATGATGATGATGATGATCACAACAACAGAATTGTATCACAGCGGCCAGTTATTTCGACAGATTTGGCATTAATTACTAGTCGGCCCACTCAGGGGCCTAGGACATCGTAACGTATTTTCGTAATATGCGTGCAGATCCAAGCAGTGCGGCTTTTTACATTTGACTGATGGTGATTTTGTCAATTTTTAACTGTTTTAAATGTAATTCCAGTGCTTTTATTTATTTAATAGCACCCAGTGTGCTGATTACCACTGGAATTACCACTGCTGGTTTGTGCCATAATCATTGGATTTCGATTTTTAAGTCGGTTTGTTGGCTGGTCCACTTGTAGCCCACTTGTTGACAGATGTCCAGGAACCTCAACATCCGCCGCGGCCCTTGTTAACCCGCGCGATAACCGATGCGGTGTAGAATTTTTATTCGTTTCTTTCACCATATTGTATGGGTTGGCGGGTTTTTTATGGGGCCAGGTTGCCAACCTGACCCTAACCCTCCTCCTTCCTCATCCGGGCTTGGGACCGGCAATGGCGGAGTTGTTGTTGTTGTTGTTGTTATTATTATTATGTTAATCTTTGGTGAGATTCACAGCCTTTGGGGCTGGTTGTTAGCTCAACAGCTCGAGTCCTAACCAAGGACCTAGGAACTGTTAAGGTAACGTTGGAGGATATAAACTGTTCCAAGTGGTTTTTTGTAGAATCAGATTGTTCAAGTCTGATACATTTAAAATTTCCAAATAGCGAGGTAGCCCTTTAGGTATTGCTCCAAGGGCTCCAATTACAATCGGGACAACACACGATTTCCTTTTCCACAGTCGCTCAACTTCAATTTGCAAGTCCCGGTATTTTGTGATTTTTTCTTGCTGTTTATCTTCAATTTGTGCATCTCCAGGTATTGCAATGTCAATGAACCATACTTTTTTTTCCAACTATTGTTATGTTAGGTGTGTTGTGGGCCAAGGGTCTGTCAGTCTGAATTCTGAAGTCCCACAAGATCTTGACTTTCTCATTCTCTAAAACCTTCTTAACCTGACGTTCCCAAGTGGTTTTTGCTGTACTCAAATCCAAACTTTTGGCACTTTTGGCTATTGATGTTACCCCCCAAGAACGGACCAGATATTCCATCTCTTAGCCTGGGGGGCGAAACCCTTCACCCCTCAGAAAGGGTCCGCAACTTGGGCATCCTCCTGGATCCTCAGCTGACATTAGTATACCACCTGTCGGCTGTGACCAGGGGGGCTTTTGCCCAGGTTCGCCTGGTGCACCAGTTGTGGCCCTACCTGGACCGGGAGGCACTTCAAATGGTCACTCATGCTCTCGTCACTGCTAGGCTTGATTACTGTAATGCGCTTTACTTGGGGCTGCCCCTGAAGAGTGTTCGGAGACTACAATTGGTCCAGAATGTGGCCGCGCGAGCAATATCGGATGTACCTAGGTACACCCATGTCACACCTATCCTCTGCGAGCTGCACTGGCTTCCCATTGGTCTCCAAACGCGATTCAAGGTGCTGGTTATCCCCTTTAAAGCACTACATGGCTTGGGACCTGAATACCTATTGGACCGCCTCCTGCCACATACCTCCCAATGACCTATAAGATCTCACAGATTGGGCCTCCTTCAGGTACCGTCGACCGGGCAATGCCGGTTGGCGACTACCCTGGGGAGGTCTTTCTCTGTAGCTGCCCCGGCCCTGTGGAATGATCTTCCGGCAGAGATCCGGACCCTTCCCACTCTCTCGGCCTTCCGTAAAGCCACTAAAACCTGGCTGTTCCGGCAGGCCTGGGGCTGTTGACCCCAAAATACGGTCCAGCCCCACTTAGAACGAAGTGGATGGTGTGTTTTTTAAATCTATCTTTTCTTTCCTTCTCTTCTTTTTGATTTATTTGTATTGCTAGCCGCCCGGAGTCCTACGGGATTGGGCGGCATATAAATGTTATTAAACTTTAAACTTTAACAATTTCCAGTGAATGATCTTAGCAACGCGGTCATGGCATTGTAGGTAGTCAGTTTGTGAAATTTTGCTGCACCCACTGATCAAGTGGTTGACTGTCTCATCTTTCTCATTACAGAGGCAACATTTGCGGTTGGTGGTAACATGTTGAATTTTTGCCTTCATGTAGTTTGTTGCTAAGGCTTGTTCTTGAGCTGCCAAAATAAAGCCTTCTGTTTCTTTTTTCAGTGCTCCTGATCTTAACCAGTTCCAAGTTAGCTTTTGGTCAGCTTTGCCTTCAATACTTTTCAAGTATTGGCTATGCATAGCTTTGTTTTTCCAATTTTCAGCTCGCTTCTCAATTACTTCTTTCTTATATTCAGCTTTTGACTTAGTTATCTTTAAAAGGCCTCCTTTATTTACTTCCTTAATCATTGGTTCTTCACTTTTCTGGATGTAATCATTCAAGCTGTGTTTTTCTTCTTCCACAGTCTGTTTTACTTGTAGGAGTCCTCGACCACCCTCTGCTCTTGGTAGATATAATCGGTCAACATCACTTTTAGGGTGCAAAGCATGATTCATTGTCATAAGCTTCCTTGTTTTTCTGTCCAAATTGTCCAACTCCATCTGGGTCCACTCAATTATTCCTGCAGAGTATCAAATCACAGGTATAGCTCAGGTATTTATAGCCTTTATTATGTTTCCTCCATTCAATTTGGACTTTAATATCTTGCAAATTCGTTGAATGTACATGGCTGAAATTAATTCCTTGACTTTATTATGCATTAAGTCAGAGGCCTCTAAAATCCCCAAGTACTTGTAGCCTTCTTCTGGTTTTACTGCCTTTATCATTTCTTCATTCTCAAGTTCTATTCCATCATCTTCTATGACCTTGCCTGCTTTGGTTGCCATTGTTGCACATTTGTCAATTCCAACCTGCATACCAATGTTTTGGCTAAATTCTTTTGTGCTTTCAATTAATAAATTCAGTTCAGCTTTTGTTTTACCAAACAGCTTCAAATCATCCATGTACACCAAGTACAAAATTTTCAGTCCTTTCTTTGCAAGTTCCTATCCACAGTTCATCTTCTTCAAAATGATTGTCAGTGGTAGCATTGAGAGTATAAAAAGTAGGGGTGAAAGGGAATCGCCCTGGAAAATGCCTCATTTAATTTCAACTTCACCCAGTTCTTCTTCATTAGCTATAAGCTTCGTTTTCCAGAGGTTCATTGAAGTTTCCATGAATTTTTGTATGTTGCTGCTGATGCCAAAGATTTTCAGGCATTTCTTGATCCAGCTATGGGGAACTGAATCAAATGCTTTCTTATAGTCTATCCAAGCCATGAACAGGTTGGTTCGTCTTTTCTTTGAATTCTTTAGGATTAGCTTGTCAATCAGCAGTTGGTCCTTTGTTCCTCTTGAATTTTTGCAGCATCCTTTCTGTTCTACAGGAAGCAAGTTATTTCTTTCCAAGTATCCCTAAATTTGGTTTGCAATGATACCAGTAAGGAGCTTGTATGTTGTTGGCAAACAGGTGATTGGCCTATAGTTTCCAAGGTCTATTCCTTTTTCTTTATCTTTTTGGATCAAAAATGTCCTTTCAGTTGTCATCCATTCAACATTTTCAGGTGTTTTTAAGATCTGGTTCATTTGGCCTGCCAATCTTTTGTGCACACTTGTAGGTGCCTTCAACCAGAAGCCATGTAACTCATCTAGTCCAGGTGCACTCCAGTTCTTCACTTTTCTTGATTGTCTTTGCACCATTTCTTTTGTTATTTTCACATCTTCCATTTTATGCACTTTAATAGCAATAGCAATAGCAGTAGACTTATATACCGCTTCATAGGGCTTTCAGCCCTCTCTAAGCGGTTTACAGAGAGTCAGCATATTGCCCCCAACAATCTGGGTCCTCATTTTACCCACCTCGGAAGGATGGAAGGCTGAGTCAACCCTGAGCCGGTGGGATTTGAACCGCTGAACTGCTGATCTAGCAGTAGCCTGCAGTAGCCTGCAGTGCTGCATTTAACCACTGCGCCACCTTGGCTCTAGATAGAATCCTCAATCTGTTCGATCCATTTTGCATTTCTGTTGTGCTTCTTGTTGTTTTCCCACAAATTCTTCCAGAATTTCAGAGCTTTTTCTTTATCAGGCTTTTCATTTGTTGTTACTCCATCTCCACTTTCTAAGCTTTTATAAAACTGGTGCTGATTTGTTCTGAACTGTGAGTTTTCCTTGAACTGAGTTACTCGGTTTTCATACCTTTTAATCTTTTCAGCAACGGCAACAACCCTCTTCTTCAGCTCTTCAATTACTAATGCAATCTCTTTATTCTCCAAATCGTATCTTACTTCCAGGCTGCTTTTGACCTGCTTGTTCTTTAACTGATCTTGCCTTAGGTTCTTCAAGTTGCTCAAGAATTGATCTTCAATTTCAACCGAATTTTCCATTTAGGCTTCCTTGCCTCTTTGGTTCTTTTGTATTTTCAAACCCAATTCTTTGGTGGTTATGAAGACTGCTACATTCATCAGCTGGTTTGTTTCAGCTAATGTAGTGGTTTGAATGGTTTGCACAGCATCATTGACCTTTTTTAGTACCTTTCTCAATTCTTTCCGGTTCACTTGGTTCAGTTTGGCAAACATGTTCTTTCGGCATCTTCCATTTGATACTATATTTTCTCAACTAATTGACCAATATCTGTTGGGGTTTGTTCTTCAGTGTTTTCTTATTCTTTATCTTCATCCATTTCAGAATCCTCTTCCTCCCTTTCTTTCTCAGTTTGCTTTTGATCATTCTTGATGTTACTCTTCTTTGTTGGTATACTCAGACCATTATTTGTTTTCTCTTCGATTCCTATTAATTCTGCTGTAGTGAAAAATTTGTGGCTTAGCATTACATGTCGTTGGTCCATTAGCCTTTGTTCACTGATATCACAGTCCGTGTGGTTCACCTTCCAAATCTGATACATTCATTTTTGAAATCCACGTTTTGCTGGCTCAGACTGATAGTAAGCTTTGATAATAGAGTTGTTTTCTTCCCTAGTCCAGATTTTTTGAATGTCCAGGAGCCATAGCATCCAACGGAACCCTTGTTAATCCGGGCGATGGTTCAGATGGCATAAATTATATTATTATTATTCGCAACAACAGAATTGTATCACAGCGGCCAGTTGTTTCACCGGATTTGGCATTGATTACTAGTCGGGCCCCACCCAGGGGCCTAGGACATCGTAATGTATTTTCGTAATATGCGTGCAATATTATTATTATTATTGTTGGTAGTAGTAGTAGTAGTAGTAGTAGTAGTAGTAGTAGTAGTAGTATTGGAGTTTTCCATAACCACATCTCCTTCTGCTATGCTGGGATTTCAGTTGCTATTATTCCCAATCATGCTGACAAAGAAATGATGGGAGTTGTAACTCAGGGGCTGCAGATTGGAGAAAACAGCACCGCTGAGTTAGATTAACAGTGAAACTAGACATTGTAGAGGTGTAAATAAATAGGGGCTCACATGAAAAGTATAAATCAATTCCACGTGCACTCAGGTAAAAGGGCCATGTGATTGTAGATCTGCTTTATTAGAGGCTGCACTCATGAAGAGAGCACTTCTCATATTCAAATGAAGATGTTTCTGAGTTTCTTTCTGACATTATTTGTTGATCAGGGACTGAAGATGAGACTGTATGTAAATACCAAGTCCCCACTTGGAGCTCTCACATCATCAGACATTCCTACAGGGGAGGGGGTGGGAGAAAGAGAGAGGGGGGGTGGAGAGCATGCATTTATATAAATATGTATATATCACATACTTCTCCATCAAAACAAAAACATCAAGTTATATCCCCAAGTGATACCATTATTTTTAGATCTCACCACTGAAATTGTGTCTCTTAGTAGGGAAAGAGGCGATAATTACCAGAGAAATCTGAAAAAGAATTTTTCAGTGCTTTTCCCTCCCTTCCTCTGTCCATTTCCTAGCAGACTGCCAAAGTTCATGGGACCACAATATAAATCTGAATGTCCCTAATTCCTTAAAACATTCCAGTGAGTTTGCCGCTGTTAAATAACAATTTGCTGCCAACTGAGGCTGAAAAAGGGATATTCAGAATTTTACTAGGCAGTATGGAAGCTCCAAAAGGGGTTTCACACTGTGACATAGAAGAGAAGGGTGAATGAAATAAGCAGAAAGTTCAGAGATGAGGATTATGATGACAACGACAGCAATGGGAGTTTTGCGAATTTGTTCTGATAATTTTGGTTGGGCTGCGATTCTTGTTTAGTTTTGTGAGGCAATTTTGACAATTGCGAAAGGAATTTCAGGTTGCAAGTTCTGTTTTCCCTTCAAGATACATTTTGGAGAAAATCGATAATATCTCCAATGGCAGCTGGGAAAAATAGATGCTTGTTAATTGCAAGCTTTGCTTTACCAGAATGATTTAAGATCACTGTAAGCCCCAGCAATGGGGTTAAGGCAGCTACTAAAACAGAATCAACTAGTTCTTCATTATTTTAGCTAAACTGGTTTCATGGCTACGGTTCCTTCTTTTTGTCCTGTCACATTTAAGAGTTCTGCCACAGGAGACTGGCTTGAAAGCCTTGAAACTCTTACTTTGAAGGGACCTAGCTGACTTAAAAAGGATTGCTCCGGTGAAAATATCATGAGGACTGCAGCCTTTGTGGTGGTGTAAGCCCTGTAATCAGACTTGTCAATGCTATGGCAGTCAGCCTATGCTGAGGGAGTTTGTCTGAGCTCTGTCCTTCTTCTGGTCCTTTGTTGATAGCTTAATAGTATCCTTGCCGAGACATTTCCCAATTTGCCGGCGGATTTACATAACAGTGGAAAGCTTCAACGCTGTGCATAGAAGAGCAGGAAATACGGTCCCCTTGAGTAAAAAGTAGTAAGTTGTATTCAAGCATTTATTGACTTTTTATTTTTGGAGTGTAATAATTGATTGTAATCTTGGCATAAAATGCTATGTTCTTGGGGAGGAAAACCGGAGGGGCAATCCCTCTATTTTGCAAGTTGCTAGTGATTAATGTTTCTTTGTTTCTGAATGAAGAATGTGTTGATAGAGGCAGTTTAGAGGCATTTATTTTAAGTTACAGAAATAAAAAAACGAAGAGTCTGATTAAATATCAGATGAAAGGAGAAAGGAAGGTCTCATCTGAGCAACATCTGGGGAAGGCAGCCTTTGTCAACAACAGATCCTCCACTATTGTTGGTTTGTAATTCCCATTATCCCCGGCTAGGATGATGGAACTTGTCAAGATCTGGCTTTGCCAATTGGCATGGGGGTTAAGGAATGATATACAACCCTAGGAGGTGACTGGTGACTTTGGCTTTTAAAAAAATTAAAGATATTTTTTTAAAAATATTTTAACTCTGTTGTAATTATGCTTTTATTCCACTTTTTACATTTTTATTGTAAATCAGCTAATCATTTGGTGAGAGGGGCAATATAGAAATATGATAATGTTCTGACTTTCCAAAATCATGAAGCCGACTCATCATCCTTTTATTTAGGTTAAAGAGAATTCCTCTCCAGCAAAGTCCCAGCAAACAGTCTTTCAAAAGATTTCACAACTACATACCTATATCAGGCCAAGAGTTGTCAGGCCAATGTCTTTCAAATGCCACGCTGTAGCAGACAAGAAGTCAGGAACAGATCTTCACCCTAATGAATTCATCTAATTGTCTCCTGCAAACTCCTCCCCCCCTTTTCACTTCTCTTTATTCCCTATGGGAGGGGCCATTCACCATCCACCTTTGCCTTTACTCCCAAGTCAGCCCTTGTTCCTTAGCTGTTCCCTTCTCCTGGCAGCTCTGCACATGCACACATCAGAACAGCCTCCAGCTGTTCTTCTGCCCCACTGATCTCTGACTCCGAAGGCAGCTAACAACTGTCAGATGGCCCTGGCCCCATTTCTTCCTCTGATGCAGACCCCTCATCAGAGCCTTCCCCAGACTCCAGGACTGGCCCATGTTCCTCCCCAACCTCCTCAGTGTCTGAGTCTGCCACCACTTCCGCTGGCTGCTGGCAGGCCACAACAGCTAAAGAAATAAATCCACATGTGAATAACATTTGTGATTCTAAGGCCTGGAGAAGGTCTGATCTAAGTACTTTGGCTGATTTATAAAGACAAAAAAGGCTCAATTAGGTTTTTTCATGTCATCTATCATCTAACAGCTTATTTTTTGGGGGGGGAGGGCTTATTTTAGTGCATGTGCTCAAAAGTCTGATTGGGCTTATTATCCAGGGAGGTCTTATTTTCAGGGAAACAGGGTACAAAGCATGGTTGGTAAGACAAAAATCTTATTTAAAACTGGTTATTATCATGGTCATCTTGAAGTGTGGGAAAGAGAAGCATGGATTGCAAAACATTGCCAAGGCAGAACACCTGTACATTGAGCCAAGGTGGCGCAGTGGTTAAATGCAGCACTGCAGGCTACTGCTAGATCAGCAGGTCAGCGGTTCAAATCTCACCGGCTCAGGGTTGACTCAGCCTTCCATCCTTCCGAGGTGGGTAAAATGAGGACCCAGATTGTTGGGGGCAATATGCTGACTCTCTGTAAACCGCTTAGAGAGGCCTGAAAGGCCTATGAAGCGGTATATAAGTCTACTGCTATTGCTATTGCTATCTTTTATCAAGAAAGTGGCTAGCTACCTCTCCTTAGCATCAGCCAATGATTAGTAAAATGATTGAGAAATTATTATAGATAGAATATATTCTATTCTAATAAACTTCAGAGGTAAATCCTGTGTTAAAGTCAATTTACCCAGTGGGCAAGATTTCTCGAATTCCCTTTTCTCCTATCTAATAAAGTTTGTTAAAGAAGACTAAATTTTCTGGTTTTTAGCTGAGCTGAAACTGGCTGCTAAGATTTATGATCTTAGTTCAGCTTTCTTTTACTTCACATACCTGCAAAGGACTAGTTGTCAAGTTACTTTTTTGTCACTCTTAATGGCAAATGGTCACTAAGCCAGGCAATCACTAAACAAGGACTATCTCATTCCAATTCTACACAAGGCAGTAATGAAATTCCATTAATCACATTTATGTAATTTTTGATATTGACTAGAAAGAAAATGGAAGAAAATAGCAACATTACCATGGAACTGGTCGGTTTGCATTATTTTTCCTCACCATTGACTCTGTTGTATTTATGCTTTTATTCCACTTTTTATGTTTTTATTGTAAGTCACCCAGAGTCATTTATTGAGAGGGGCAGTTTAGAAATATGATAAGTATATAAATTCACAAGTGAATAACATTTGTGATTCCAAGGCTGAGAAAGTCTGATCTAAGTACTTTGACTGATTTATAAAGAAAAAAGACTCAATTGTTTTTTTGTGTCATCTATTATCTATTTTACTAAAGCTGAAATGATGTGCCATCATTGTTAGCAATCCTGTTATCAATCCTGTGCCATCATTATCAATCCTCACATTTGTGCCCTTATTTGACCCATCATTTTGGACCCACTTTCCATAACCCGATGCTCTTCAGATGAGTTGGACTTATTCCCATATAGTTTCCAGCTTCATGTCCTTTAGTCATGAGCCCGAGAGATATGGGAATTGAAGTCTAGTACAACTAGAAGGCTCTTTGTTCATTTTGCTGCTGTGCCTGGGATATCTCAACTGGGAATCAGGAGACCAAATGAAATAAAAGAGACAGAAAAAGAAAGAAGAAAATGATCTCCTTGAGCACAGCAGCCAGCTCTATTTTAGCATTATATAGCACAGCAGGATAAGATGGGATAGAAAAAGAAAGCATCATCTATAAAATCTAAATATATTTGGAAGATTATTTTTTCATACTGCCTTGTCAGGAATTTCAGAGGATGTAGATACACTCTACTAGTCTGTTTATTATCAACATTTGTATATTGCTCCTCACTCTTTAAGATTTCAGGATGGTTGTTAATGTATGCCAAATTCAGAATGATATAAAAATACAATAATTAAAATATAAAATAAACATCCTAATCTACTCCACCATCTATCTGTGATAAATGACAATATGTTAAGATGAAAGGCTAAAAGGCTATAAATTAGATTCCTGTTGCATCTCCAGAGGAAGCATATCCATAGTCATAATGAATTCTGACCAAAATTTTCCAACATCATGGAATTGTTTCTTTTTCAACATGATCTTTCAGATAGAAAGTGAGCCACCATATAATTAAGCCTGGAGTTTTCCAGGACCTCAGGTAAACAAATTAATAGGCAATTGGTTAGACAGTATCAGAGAAAAACACTTCGGTCTATGTTGAGTCTGCATCAGTGGTGGGTTCCTACCAGTTCACACCTGTTCGGTAGAACTGGTTCGTGAAATCTACCGAACCGGTTAGAAGAGGTTCCACCAGTGGATCCGGAAAGCAGGCCACACCTACAGAAGAGGTTCCAAAAAATTTTGAAACCCACCACTGGTCTGCATAATATATGCAGATGGACGAACCTGAAGAATGATTCCTCCCAACACATCACTCAGTTCTTTTGTTACATTCCAGGACACATCTCCAAAGTATCTGAAGGCAAGGACAAGAAGCAATGGATAGAAACTAATCAAGGAGAGAAGCCATTTAGAACTAAGGAGAAATCTCCTGACAGAACAATTAATCAATGGAGCAACTTTCCTCCAGACTTTATGGGTGCTCCAGCACTGGAGATTTGTAAGAAGAGATTGGACAACCATTTGTCTGAACTGATCTCCTGCCTGAGCAGGGGGTTGGACTAGAAGACCTCCAAAGTCCCTTCCAATTCTGTTATTCTGTTACATCTATAGCACTGAGCCCTAAGATCAGGGGTGAAATTCAGCAGCTTCTGACAGGTTCTGGAGAACCTGTAGCAGAAATTTTGAGTAGTTTGGAGAACTGGCAAATACCATCTCTGGCTGGCCCCAGAGTGTGGTGGGAATGGAGATTTTGCAGTATCCTTCCCCTGCCACGCCCACCAAGCCATGCCCACAGAACCGGTAGTAAAAGAAAATTGAATTTCACCACTGCCCAAGATATATGAAGCAGTAATATGACAACTGCCTCTGAGTTTATGCAAAGTTGAGGATAATTCACCACAACTATAGGATTAAGAAGTAACATGTTAAATAGATAATAAATCCAGAGATTGAAGTATTTAGGAGCACCATATTGTCTGCTGGCTGATGACGCACCCAGACAATGTCCAGATTGAATGAATAATATATTCTATTCTACCCAGATTTTTTTCATTTGATTCCAGACTTTTTTTTGCTTTTTGCTTATTGTTGAAGGCATTTCCTGCAACTACTATTCTACCTATTATGTTTATTTTATATGGTGATATATTTTTATCCGGTCTTGTGATGGGTTGGGCATCTTAATGATGGGTAATTGGTATTGCTTACTGCAGTCCTCTCCCCATGAGCGTGTTAGATATATGAAGCATAATAAATTATTTGTGATCTTGAGAAAGAAGAGAAGCAGCATACCAAAACAGTTGCTTTCTTTCCTTGATTTGCCGTCGACGGACAATACTGAACAATTCGCTGCTTTTCATTCCGTCTACTAGGAAGGTGCCAAGAAGCTGGCAAGTGCCTGAGAATGTAGGCCAAGCATGCAAAGCTTAGTTTTAGAGACAGCTCTCATAAAATGCTTGGGCATTCAGTGCACATTCATTAATGTTTCATTCTTTTCATTATCAGCCAAACTTTGACAGCACAATGCAAGAATTGTAATAGGCAAACCCTAAATCATGCATTTGGGATCCCATTCCCTAATCTTGTCTTTGCATGGTCCTAGACAGTAAATATGTTCTTGAAGGAATTCAGACAGAAAATTAAGGGACGTGCATAAGTGCACCGGCGTGCCTAGCATCCCTGTCCTACTGTCTCCATTTATTCATACTCATCTACTGTGTTCATACTTACATTTATACTTATACCTGTTATCTTTTATGTTTTTGACAAACTAACAATAAAAATAAGTAAAACTGTGTTGCATATGGAATGAAACCCAAACATAATCAAACTTCAATATCATAGTTGGACTGTACTGATTGCATAGCTATACAATGGCTTCTCCAGAACTTGGACTCCTTAAATTATTATTTTTAAAACGTTTTTTCCTTGTTATAATAAATTTATGATTGTACAGAAAATGAAGGCTCTTGGGCAACTCATCACCAGATTTCCATGGATGATATGTCCATTCACATCAAGCTGTGAATAACCTGCCTGGCCAATAGACAGGAGGCGAGCATTATAATACAGAAGGGATATACTTCTCAATGATTACCATAGCCAGGTTGACCAATTATGTCTAATCCCTTGCTGGACTAGGGCAAAATATTTATTGCATTAAAGAAGTTGGGATGGAGGTCTTAGATACACTGACAAAAAGAGATTAGCAAAATCCGATCATTTTGAATGTCTTATGGTGTGCATTTCAGACCGAGGTCAGAGGATAATCATTGTCATCTTATTTAGCTCGCCATCTTTCCTTATCTCAACCAGGGGCTGCATCAGAGGTGGGTTCCTACCAGTTTGGACTGGTTCGGCTGAACCGGTAGTGATATGGCAGCCTGGGTTGCTGCAACTGGCAGCGACCCAGGTCTGCCATGCCCCCAAACTGGTTCTCCAGTTGCCTGCATCACCATCTTGTTTTTGAGTTCTGTGCATGCGCAGAACAATTTTAATTGAACTGCACATGCACGCGCTCAAAGTATGCGCATGAGAGAACTGGCAGTAAAGCCGGCCAGAACCCACCCTTGGCTGCATCCTACGGTAGTTAAATAAATTCTGCAACTGTATATATTGTGCAGATACAGTAATGAAAATCAATGAAGGGCGATACCAAAGAAACAGATGGAAGTGCTTCTACATGTAAGTGCATTATTTAAAATGTGGAGTTCTCTCCTGCATAATACAGTGATGGTTGCTGACTCTGACAACTTTAAAAGTAGATTAGACAAATTCATGATGATAAGGATATAAATAGCTGCTGGCTATACATTTGAATGCCATGAGCAGAGGATGCTGTTATGCTTACGTTGTCCTTGTAATCTTCCCATAGGCATCTTGTTCACTGTGAAAGCAGAGAAGCAGGACTAAACAGATGTGAGGTCTGATCCAGCATAGTCTTAATTTCCTTCAATCCTTTAATGAATCCCCCAACACATTGACACAGATCACACACACATTTAGAGAATAAGAATCCAATTCCCATTGAAGAAAAATAGGAATGAGACATTAAGATTTCTACAATTACAATCCCTAGTTAAAAAACATCAAAAAGGAACCAGAAGTAATAAGATTCTATCATTACAGCCACTCACAATAAAAACATTCTTAGCCTTCCTAGTGGAGTTGATTCCTAGTTCGATCCACCTGGTGGGGCTGATATCAATCCTTTCTGCTTGTTTTAGATAAACTACCGTACATATTGCCATTCTGGTAACAAATCTGGCATATTTCTGACAAGGTCATCTGTGTATGTTTGCATCTGTTTATCTTGCATTGTTTATAGAGAGATGTTCATTGATATAAAATCCAGGAAATAGCAATAGCAATAGCAGTTAGACTTATATACCGCTTCATAGGGCTTTCAGCCCTCTCTAAGCGGTTTACAGAGTCAGCATATCGCCCCCACAGTCTGGGTCCTCATTTCACCCACCTCGGAAGGATGGAAGGCTGAGTCAACCTTGAGCCGGTGAGATTTGAACTGCTGAACTGAAGATAACAGTCAGCTGAAGTGGCCTGCAGTACTGCACCCTAACCACTGCACCACCTCGGCTATCATTCTGTATTAACTATTGCTTGAACCAGAGGTAGGTTGCTCCCGGTTTGGCCTGGTTCTGCTGAACTGGTAGTGGCGGCAGCAGGAGGCTCCGCCCCTCCACCCGGATACTTCTGCGCATGCACAGAAGCATCGTGTGCATAAGTGAACTGGTAGTAAAAATAGTACAAACCCACCACTGGTTTTAACATCATAGAGCCGGGCTGGCCCAGTGGTTAGAATACAGTACTGCAGGCTACTGTATTTTTTGGTGTATAAGACACCTTTTTCCCTCAAAAAAGAGGGTGAAAATCTGGGTGCGTCTTATACACTGAATACAGTATTTTTGGCCTACCGAAACCCCACCCCTTTGCAAAAATGGACGTGCAGAGAGTTTGGGAAGCTTGCAAAGTGCTCCTGGGGGGCTGGGGAGGGCAAAAATGAGCAAAAAATGGGCCCTCATGAGCACTCTACAAGCCTCCCAAAGCTCTGCATGCAAAAAATCAGCCATGCAGAGGGTTTGGAAGCCATGTAGAGTGCAAAAACTTAAAAAAAATTACCTCTTCAAAATCATGGTGTCTCTTATACTCCGGTGCACCTTATAGTCTGAAAAATATGGTAATTCTCCTGATTGCCAACTGCCAAAGGTTCAGCAGTTCGATTCTCACCAACTCAAGGTTGGCTCAGCCTTCCATCCTTCAGAGGTCAATAGAATGAGGACCCAGACTGTTGGGGGTAGTATGCTGACTATGTAAACTGCTCAGAGAGTGCTGTAAAGCACTATAAAGTGGTATATAGGTCTAAGTGCTATTGCCATTGCTATGAACATTTCTGTCTGCCTCCAATTCGTTTTTTTCTCGGTGGTAGAGAATAGGGTTCTTTTAGTACAAAGATGTGAGCAATTACAAATTAAACATAAATGTTATTAGTAAGCCCATACTGCATGGATGTATCTATAGCCAGGTACGCAGATAGATTCGTCTCAAGGCTTATCCAGTGTGATGTGTTATTCATTTCTAATATGTTTGTGACTTAGAAATATCTATCCAAGCTATTAAAGAGATTC
Organism: Thamnophis sirtalis; assembly: GCF_051295495.1. Classification (NCBI taxonomy): domain Eukaryota; kingdom Metazoa; phylum Chordata; class Lepidosauria; order Squamata; family Natricidae; genus Thamnophis; species Thamnophis sirtalis. The sequence goes on along the minus strand of NW_028261381.1, from coordinate 28,305,239 downwards.
AGTGTCTGTGGTTGGCATTCAAAGTAATGGGGTAATATAACTGATTGGCACTGCTGTAATTACACCTAGATAAGTATTCATTTATTGGCAAAATAGTTTCTTACACAGACCTGACAGATTCCTTCCAAAATTACAGCCTTAGGACTCTATTATCTTGCTGTGCTTTTCATTAAATTGTGTAAATCCATGCAAAATCCAGCTAAGCAATTGTCTCAATCACATCTCGTGACACTGAATCCTGCGAATCAATGGTAAATTTTAAAGCTCTTTCAGTTTTACTCTTTTGATCCATTTTAATCCTTCGGGATTCTGTTCCATTCAACTTAACCCAGTCCATATTTATTGTTTCCACTTCAATTCTTCCAGGTTTTTTTGCTTATGTTTTATTTGTCCAGACCAGCCTTTCTGTGCCTAACAAAGGCTACCTATATGCTTGAAAGAGCTACACCTTTACTATCTGGCAGCATAGAATGCAATGAAATATCTATGATTTATTTTTATTTATATAAAATGCAAGAATGCAGCATTGTATTAACTTTTAGGTACCCGTATTTTTCAGAGTATAAGATGCACCTTCCCCCCGCTAAAAGAGGGTGAAAATTTGGGTGTGTCTTATACACTGAATGTAGCCCCACCCACCCACCGTCCCCCTCCCTTTGGCCTCTGCTTCCCAGCAATTTACCTCCTTGCAACAAATGGGGAAAATGGGGCTTGCGGAGGCGGCAATAGGCTATGGCAATCCCTGCAGCCTGAAACAGCTGATGATCTGGAGGCCCATGCTGAAATTGAAAGCGAAAATTGCTGTTTGCCGGGAGGCAGAGGCAGATTTCTTTTTCTTGTGCTAATCACGCTTTTTGCTGTTTGCTGCAAGGAGGTAAGTCAATAATAATAAATGCCTAGAGAATGTTCAAATTATTAGACTTATTTTTTAAAGATTGCTTTATTATTGTTCTAGACATCTTAACAAAATGAAGAAGCTTTTTAAAATAAATGCTTGATCTGAAGAGGCCCAATGCTATTGTATCTCCTTTTAAATAGCAGAGAATAACTATGCTTCCAGAAAACCACATCAATTTTAACAGCAACTGTACAAGTATAGTCTAAAATGTAACACCAAAAACAGTGTATATCGTCTGTACTGTTTGCTCTTTTTTTGCAAGGAGGCAAATTGCTGGGAGGCAGAGGCAGATTTTTTCCCCTTATTTTCCTTCCCAAAAGCTAGGTAGGTCTTATACTTCGGAGCATCTTATACTCTGAAAAATACGGTAATACTTTACAACCCTAGAACAGCTAGAAAAATGGCATATTATTCATTTTTTGCTTAACCAATCTGACACCCTGATCCTTAGAAAATAGAATTAAGTGGTCTCCTCAGTTTTGGAACCACAAGAACAGCCTCACTATTACAATTAGTTAGCTAGTTTAGATTCTTTTGGGTAAAAGAAAAGCATTGGTGTTGTATTGTATCCTTTAAATATTTCTTTTATTTACAACAGGGGTGGAAAGCCAATGGTCCCGCAGTTGATGCTGAAGTACAACTCCTAGAAGACTCACCGTGACAAGACAGTTCTGGTGCTAAGTAGAACTTTTAGAAGATTTGTTCACCCTGATTCACAATATCACTCAGATTTATTAGAAGAGATTTTTGGTGATTTAATTCTCAATACAATTTCCCCAGAACAGCTTCCTACCCCTCTGCCAAGTTTCCTTTCAGTTTGTAATTAATTTCAACTAGACTTTCAGCTTTCCCATGCCTTCATTCAAAGTCCAGTTCCTTTCTATTCCCAAAGGCTCACAGTTATGGAGAACACGTCGAAAATCTTATCTCCTACAAATTGATTGATCATTCAATAAACTGTCACCAAACCCAGACTTCCCTAATCTGGTGCCCTCTGGAGGCATTAGTACTATGGTAATTATCTGTTTGCTTGTGCATGTGTGCTCGTGATGCTTCTGCGCATGTGCAGAAGCGGCCGGGCAGGTGAGTGTAGCCTCCCACTGCTTCCACTACCAGTTCGCCCAATCTGGGCCAAAGAAGGTGCAACCCACCTCTGTACAGTTCCCATAATCCATAATCACCAGAACTCCTAGATAGAACCAGGTTGAGGAAGTCTGTGCTCATTTCCAGCTTATGTTCACACCAGATGTTTTTAGATATTCAGCCCTGCTCGCCTTAAATTAGGGATAAGTTAGGGGAATTGACTAGGAAACCCAGGGAATAATATTACCCTCAGACAATTTTTTCAAATGGCCAATATCATGTATATAATCACAAGATTTACAACATGTCTATACTGAGGATAGATGGAGTTATCCAGACACAGTTAACTATCCATTCAATCTTTTGTTGGAAAACTTTGCTCTTTGAATCTATTTTGGATAACCCATTTCCACTTGATGTAACCCATGCTGATGTAACTTATATGGGGAAATGGGGTCAAGAGATGATGGCTAGGGAATGGTCAAATAAGTCACAGCATAGCTTGCCACTGAACAATAGATGGGGCAAGAGGCTCAGAAGAAACCCTCACTAGTTTCTTGGGCTGTAAAGGAGACAGTGGGAGAATTGTACTTTCAGACTTCCAACCTCTGTAATGTAGAATAGGATAGGATGGGATAGGATAGGACAGGATAGGATAGAATTCTTTATTGGCCAAGTGTGATTGGACACACAAAGAATTTGTCTTTGGTGCATATGCTCTCAGTGTGCATAAAAAGACAAGATACATTCATCAAGAATCATAAGGTACAACACTTAATTATAGTCATAGAGTACAAATAAGCAATCAGGAAACAATCAATATCAATATAAATTGTAAGGATACAAGCAACAAAGTTACAGTCCTGCAGTCATAAGTGGGAGGAGATGGGTGATGGGAATGATGAAAGGACTAATAAGTAATAGTAATGCAGCCTTAGTGAATGGTTTGACAGTGGTGAGCAAATTATTTGTTTAGCAGAATGATGGCATTCAGGGAAAAAACTGTTCTTGTGTCTAGCTGTCTTGGTGTGCAGTGCTCTATAGCGTCATTTTGATATATTTATAATATATATATATATATTATAAAGATAAGGAGTCGAGCCTTGTAGCTCAATGGTTAACACATCTGCCTGAGAGGCAATAGAGCACAGGTTCGATTCCCAACATAGGGTATGGCTAGCTGATGAGAGCTAAATAGCTTGAAATAGATCTATACTAGTCTCCCTTTATTTATTTATCAGCATAAATATAACATATATATATATATATATATATATATATATATATATATATATATATATATATATATATATATATATATATATATATATATATATATATATATATATATATATATATATACACACTTAAAGTCACAACCCCTGGTATGCCCAAGTGTGGGAGGAAGGTCACACTTCCATTCTCTGTCATTAGGCTCGTCACAAGAGTCCATCCAGACAGAAACCCAATATTTTTACTGTTGCCTTTGTTATATTTGTGTTTTTATTTGTGCTGATAAATAAATAAAGGAAGACTAGTATAGATCTATTTCAAGCTATTTAGCTCTCATCAGCTAGCCATATCCTTACTGGGATTCGAACCTGTGCTCTATTGCCTCCCAGGCAGGGAGTTAACCATTTGAGCTACAGAGAACGACTCCTATTTATTTATCAGCACAAATAAAAACACAAATATAACAAAGGCAACAGTAAAAATATTGGGTTTCTGTCTGGATGGACTCTTGTGACGAGCCTAATGACAGAGAATGGAAGTGTGACCTTCCTCCCACACTTGGGCATACCAGGGGTTGTGACTTTAAGTATATACCTCCCACCCTGGCTGGCTGATAATAGGAGTCGTTCTCTGTAGCTCAAATGGTTAACTCCCTGCCTGGGAGGCAATAGAGCACAGGTTCGAATCCCAGTAAGGATATGGCTAGCTGATGAGAGCTAAATAGCTTGAAATAGATCTATACTAGTCTTCCTTTATTTATTTATCAGCACAAATAAAAACACACACACACATATATATATATATATATATATATATATATATATATATATATATATATATATATATATATATATATATATATATATATATATATATATATATATATATAATATTATATTATATTATATTATATTATATTATATTATATTATATTATATTATATTATATTATATTATATTATATTATATTATATTATATTATATTATATTATATTATATTATATTATATTATATTATATTATATTATATTATATTATATTATATTATATTATATTATATTATATAGCAATAGCAATAGCAATATAGCAATAGCAGTAGACTTATATACCGCTTCATAGGCCTTTCAGGCCTCTCTAAGCGGTTTACAGAGAGTCAGCATATTGCCCCCAACAATCTGGGTCCTCATTTTACCCACCTCGGAAGGATGGAAGGCTGAGTCAACCCTGAGCCGGTGAGATTTGAACCGCTGACCTGCTGATCTAGCAGTAGCCTGCAGTGCTGCATTTTAACCACTGCGCCACCTTGGCTCTTGGTATATTATTATATTATATTATTATATTAATTATATTATATTATATTATATTATATTATATTATATTATATTATATTATATTATATTATATTATATTATATTATATTATATTATATTATATTATATTATATTATATTATATTATATTATATTATATTATATTATATTATATTATATTATATTATATTATATTATATTATATTATATTATATTATATTATATTATATTATATTATATTATATTATATTATATTATATTATATATTTATATTATGTATCTTTATAATAAAGTAGCATTAACTCATCTGATCTTGTTTCCTGACTGGTCTACCTCAGAAGGCTGATAATAGTACAGCTAAATCCCACTTGAGTCTTTAAAGCAGCTTAAGTGAATAGGAAGCATTACAGGAGCACTCGGTATTGTTTTGGATGTCATTCTCACAAGAACATAATAACAGAAATTATTAATGCAATGCTAATAATACATCAGTATGTCTTTTGTGCTCTTCATTCTTCAGCGTTCCTACAGTAGATATTCAGTTTTATTGGCTCAATAAAGCAAAAGCTGTACAAAAAAAGGAGTGGTAAGGAAGAAAGTATTCGAGGCAATCAAATACCAATATGGAGTGGAGAGATCCTGAAAAAACTTAACAAAACAATCCGCTACTGGTCTACTTAAATGTAAGCCTCTTCGGTCCTGGGGGAGTGAATTTCAAGACTGTGTGTATAGGAGGGCATCCTTAAATATAATCAGCAGCTCTGTTAGAATTCCAATGTTGATCTTTCCTTCCCCTATTTAAGCATACCTCTCTTTGAAGCCTCTCCTTAAAGCAGAGTTAAAGACTTAACCAAATGTTCAGAAAATTAAGCCAGGACAGAAAATAGGAAGAATATCTTTTCTCTCTGTACTTTATTGTGCTGATCAGTAATAATTATAAAAGTAAAATGGATGAAGGTGCAATTCAGTACCGAGGACCCTAAAATTAGGGCACGATAGGAGGTAAATTGTGATAATCTCAAAATGATTTCCTGTTCATTAAAAAAATCTTCATGTGCGTCAGGGATGGTTTGCTGTACCGGTTGGCCACCAGGCCGCTTCTATTCGCAGATGAAAAGGGTGAGGCTGTCAGGTTGCTTCTTTCGTGGACCAGCTGCGCATGTGCTCAAATAGGGCCAAATTTTGAGGGTAGGGCTTAATTTTAACATATGCGCACAAAACAGTGCTGGCCCTTCTTTTTGGGGTGGGTCGTGTTTTAGGAGAAACATGGAAGAGACCTTCAGGATGACAAGTTTGAAAATACCAGGCGAGTTTCACCTGGTGACTTCAGTCCTGAATGAAAGAGAATTTTAATCATAAGCTTAAGAGAGTATTTATATATTCATAAAACTGATCCAAATTATAAACTGTCATTGTAGCTTTTACTGGATGCTTATGTCCACAACAATCTAAAACAGTCGTGTATCTGGGATGTTCTCGTCTAGAAAAACCTCAATTTCTGAATTCTCTCCCTCCCCCCCCCAGATAATAAACCCAATCAGGCTTTTGAGCGCATGCGCTGAAATAAGCCCTTCCCCGAAGATAAGCTCTCCCTGAAAATATTGCAACACAGCAGCAGCCATGAGGTGACCACGCTCACCGCTTCCTGCACCTCAAAAATAATAAGACCTCCCTGAAAATAAGGCCAAGTGCTCATTTGGGGGGGGGGTCAAAAGAAAATAAGACCCTGTCTTATTTTTGGGGAAACATGGTAGTTTTAATACAACATTTAAATATATAAAACACAAACATCCATCCCCCCCCTCTCTCTCTTATATAAGACTATACATACAAATTTGTGTGTGGGCATAATAGTTAGGTGCTCAGATCTTCTTTTCTATTTCAGCTGTATAATGAACTACATAGGCTCATAGTTACTTTTAAGTGTGAGATGGGCAGCTTATAAATTACATAAATAAAATAATAAACCTCTATATGTAGATCTGAATGTAAAGAGATAAAGAGGCCTCACAGTACATCTTCCTCAGATTTGAGAGCAGGACTAAATGGATTTCTAGAAGCCAGATATTTGGGGATGAGGGGTTTCTCTCTAAAGGGTATAGTATGAGCAGGGAAAGGGTATAGTCACTGCTGAGCCAAAGTGACTAGAAAACCACTGCAGGAAGAAGAAAGACATGGATTTCTTTCTTAGTGAAATAATATTAACAGATATTTGTAAATGGTATAAAATGCAAACTTACAATCTCTCTCTCCCTCCCTCCCTCCCTCCCTCCCTCCCTCCCTCTCTCTCTCTCTCTCTCTCTCATACACAAACACACACACACACACACACACACTACACACAGACACAGAGCAAAAGTGACCACTCCCACTTCATTTCACACATAGTCTGTGAATGGTAGTAAAAAAAGGAATCAGGGAATATTTCAGCTCAGCAAAAACTGCTCACCATTGCCTAACTTCCTAGAACCTCCTAAGAAGGGCCTTCTGTTATAATAATTTAATGGCACTGATATAACCAGTAGTTGGAGAAGTGGTGGGTTTCTGCCTGGTCGGACTGGTAGTTGTGATCACTGGCTGAGTTCACCCACCAGCCTATCCTTTCCATATATAACTAACTTTCTGGCTCATTCCCCCTGCCCATGTTGGCCAGCTGAGTTCCGTGCCATGCCTGCTGTACACACTGGAGCTGCCTGAGTTGATTAGCTGCATATTTGAAGCTCCATTTCATCCCCGAAGAGGCGCGTGTGAGCGAAGCTAGCGCAAGCTCACTACCAGCCAATCGGTTGTTTAGATACGTGCAGCCCACCTCTAAGTTGGAGTTTTACACACTTGCAAAATACTAAAAAATAAGTGTTCCTCAGTTCTGAATAGAATGAAAAGTACCACGTGATTAAGCCCCAAAATTACCCTTAAGAGTCACAAGAAATCTTTGGTAGTCTACATTCTAGACAGAGCTACCCAGCCAGCTTTGCAAGATAATGTAAACGCAAGTTTTTTCAAAGCAGTCCCCTAAGTTAACGTACTGTATCTCCGAGGGGTAGCTTTTTGCCTGCTTGACTCCATTTGACATTAATAGAAGTTTCACAGCTAAATCCTGGTGCTCTAATCTGACAAATTTATCCAAATGGAAAATTGCACTCCACACGCCTTCATACAGGAAGGGGTGGGGGTGGGGACATGTTTTGCTGTGTAGCTGCACATGCGCCGCTAATCAGCATTTAACATGGAGATCCTATTTCATGCTTTAAATCTCCAAAGTCAAGCAGAAAAAAAGTCAGTTCAATCTGAACTGTAGAGCCGGTTGCGCTATTCATTGTAAAGAAATTAGCCCCTTCCTATTCATAAGCCATTCAGAAAATGATCTTTGATTTCTGGGAATGTAATTGTTATTCATAAGATCCATCAAATGGTCTGAAAATGATTTCTAGGTTATGGGTTGTTCAAGGGCTTCTTTTCCACAATTTTCTACAGTGTTGCATACTATGAATCCCAAAGTGCAGCTCCTATTATCTCTTCCTTTAAAACTTGCAGGCTTTTAAAAAATGTAAAGTATAAAAAGAGCGCACCACAATTTGCTAGGAGATTCCACTTTCTATGCGTAACTGAGAACGATTCTCGTGTGCATGGTTAGAGAAAGATGCTGTTGAGCCTCCCATCTGGAATGTTATAATTGCTCATCCCAAATCTAAATCTTGGTTCCAAAGCTGTCTAAAACTTTATTGATGTGCGATGAACATAGCGTGTTCAGTATACTGACCGAATCAACCTAGGCAGACATTAATAAGCACCATCAAGTAATCATCTACATGTTGATCATAACCTTGTTCTGCTATTCAAACCAAAGTATCATACACAGTCAGATGCAGGGATAAAGTATGCAGGACCTATCTGCTCTAAGTGGAGAAGCACATTCAGAAGAGATGGTCCATCACATAAGCTTAACTGCTGTCAAAAGCCTCAGAGAGATTCAGGCAATGAAACTGCCTTGAATGCTGTTGTTTATTAGATTACTGGACACTTAAGTCGGGTATTAATGGAATAGATCCAAGCAATTATGTCTGGGAAGAATTGTGCAAATAGCTCACAGTGGAGCTCAGATGGTACTAGAGCAGGGGTGTCAAACTCAAGGCCCAGGGGCCGAATGTGGGGTGCTTAGATCTGGCCCGCGGTGCCTCTACCAGCAAAAATGGAGATCAGGGCCCTCCCGAGCTCAGTGTTTGCTGGCAGAGGGTTGCAGGAGGCTGTCATAGCTGACAATTGGGGCTTGCGAGGGCCACAGGGGGGGAGGTAAGCTCCATTTTCGCTGGCATAGGGTTGCAGGAGGCCATTGCAGCCAAAAATGGAGCTCAGGAGCCTGTTTTTGCTGGCAGAGTGCCATCACAAGTGTCACCGACATGAGTGATGTTGATCTGGCCATAGCCACCCTGGCCATGCCCACCCTGGCCCCCAGAGGTCAAACACAACCCAGATGCGGCCCTCATGAAATCGAGTTTGACACCTCTGTACTAGGAACCCACCTCTGGAGGAAGGAGAGAGAGATACACATACACAGATAGAGAGAGAGGGAGGGAGATGGAGGGAGAGGGAGGGAGGGAGGAGGAAAGGGAGGGGGAGAGGGAGGGGAAGGGAAGTGGAGACAGAGAGAGGAAGGGAGGGACGGAGGGAAGGGAAGGGGAGACAGAGAGAGGGAGGGAGGGATGGAGGGAAAGAGAGAGAGAGAGAGAGACCCACCATCAGCCAAAAACGAAGCTTCAACTGACTGAAGTAAATGAATTTAGGCCCACCTAGGGTGGAGTTATAGCTGCAGCTTCTCCCGTTGATTCATATTTCTTCTCCAAGCTAAAAATAAAGCCTTTTATAACTGAAGCCTCTCCTTTGAGCTTCCATCCCTCAGGACAGCCGCACTGAACTGCCTGGAGGGGCTTTTGTGAACACAGAACTCAGTAAATGTGATCACAACATACTTTACCGCATGAGGTGAGTCCCAAAGGAATCGCCCCCATGAAATTCCTAAACACCAAGGAAAGGTAAAGCTGTCTGTCTAATCTATGGAAATGGAACTCTCAGGCATCCTCAAACAGAAATTTGAAAGAACAAACTCAGCTTCAAAGGACAACCTTCCTTTCCCTCCCCCCTCTTTCTCCACAAAGAAGGGGGAAGGAAGACTTTGACGAGATTATTCTCTTCCCCCCCCCTAAATTTCATACATAGTAATTACCAACTATCCTAAGCACCCAGATTACTTAGCATAAATTGTCAAAGTAAATTGGCTATTCTTTCAACATTGATAAATTATTCTTCTATTGTGGACGCTGGCTTGATCATTCAAATACAGTAATTTTCATTTATTTAGTGTCTTCAACAATTTTGGAGTAACTACTGTGCCTTTTTTTTAAAGAAACCTATTACGTCCTTGTTATTGTATGGCAAACTGGTCCATCCAGGTTTAAAACAAGATAATCAATGAGCGGGAGGCGGAGGTCATATTGAAAGTAACTCTAAAGACAACAGGCTGAGGAGCAAAATTAAATAAGTGTTATCCCTAGGCAAATTTTTGTCACTTGATTAAAATTTCACAATAGGGTGAGACTGAATCTGGGAGGTCAGATATAACCATTTCCAATGTTACTGAAGAAAGTTCTCTTAGCCTGCCTTGGTTTTCTATTGTCCTACATAACACTAATGGTTTTCTCCCCACAAGAGAAAGAACATTGAGTGAAGTACCATAAAAAGCCAGCTTTCCATAAAAAAACCAATACAGTGATAACTCAAAATGCACTTAAGATCTAAGTATCCATATCTATTCATGCACACAGAAATCCACACATATGTAAACTTTATGATTGATTTCAACTTTTTATTGAAATCTAATCATCTTTTTCTTATATTTTCTTCCCCAATCTATTTGGGGTTACCCAGAAACTAAATATGTCAGGTTTAAAATGCTTTGCATAATGTCTGTCTGTCTGTCTGTCTGCTCGCCCGCCCGCCCATCCATCCATCCATCCATCCATTCAGTCATCCATCTTTCTATCTATCTATCTATCTATCTATCTATCTATCTATCTATCTATCTATCTATCTATCTATCTATCTATCTATCTATCTATCTATCTATCTTAGAATAGAACAGAACAGAATACAATAGAATAACAGAGTTGGAAAGGACCTTGGAGGTCTTCTAGTACAACCCCCTGCCTAGGCAGGAAACCCTACACCACTTTAGACAAATGGTTATCCAACATCTATCTATCTATCTATCTATCTATCTATCTATCTATCTATCTATCTATCTATCTATCTATCTATCTATCTATCTATCTACCGTATATACTCGAGTATAGGTCGACCCGAATATAAGCCGAGGCACCTAATTTTACCACAAAAAACTGGAAAAGTTATTGACTCGAGTATAAGCCTAGGGTGGGAAATGCAGCAGCTACCAGTAAATTTCAAAAATAAAAATAGATACCAATAATGTTTTTGAATATTTATTTCAAAGAAAAACAGTAAACTAGCGGTGTATTCAATGAAATACTTCACTCACCTCATGATGCTGATGTCCCGCTGTGATGATGATGTCCCGTGCAGCCGCGGGAGCGATGTCCCGCCTTCTATGACACACGGCACAGTGATTCCTATCATTGGATCACTGTACCAGAGGAGGTGGGACATCGCTATGTGGCTACTTGCCATAACAAGGAGGAGGTGGGACATCGTTGCAGAGCGGCAGGAGGGGGAGGAAGGGGAATCGTAAGACTGCCCTGCATTACATTAGAACGTGAGGAGGGGGGATGGTGCGGTGTGCGCTGCGCGGCAAACTGACACAGAGGGAGGGGAAACTCACAGGGGCACTGGGCCATTCACGAGTGTCACCCAGCGGCATGGCCCCGCCCCTTTTTCTCCTCCATTTCGGGCAAATTTTTCACTGACTCGAGTATAAGCCGAGGCGGCTTTTTTCAGCCCAAAAAGTGGGCTGAAAAACTAGGCTTATACTCGAGTATATACAGTATCTATCTATCTATCTATCTATCTATCTATCTATCTATCTATCTATCTATCTATCTATCTATCTATCTATCTATCATCTCTATATCATCTAACTATCTAATCTATCTCCTCTCTGTACTTGTTTAAATTATGTTTCCACAGGTAGGGTGGCTGGTGACATTTCACTCCCAGCCCCCATCTGTACATTTAAATAAGAATATGGAAATTTCCCCCAAAAAATCTATGTACTCTTGTCTTATGATGCATTTGCCTTTTCAACAATTGGCAAACAATAAGCCTAACAATATGCTGCAAGGAAGATTATTTATGGCTAAATAGTTCAGAATATGCACTTTTACTTTGGAGTGTTGTTTCATATTTTTCATAATAACAACACCCAAAAATACTCGGTTATAGGAAAAAGGAAGTCTTCAACTAGTAATCTTGGATATCAAAACATCAAGACTTGAGCCAAGCCAGGGAACAAAATTCATTATCCTAACCAAGAATGTTAAGAATGTTAAACACATATGCACAACAGATATACAAAAGGAACATATAAAATTGTGTACAAAGGATCATATGAAAGATTGGGCACAAAAAAATCTTTATAAAATTTAAAATACTGTATATTATATTATACATATAATACATATAACATACAAATTATATAAGTAAGTATATTATATTTTATAAAGGTTTTTTGTGCCCAGCCTTTCATATGAATATACAAATTATACTCGTGTATAGAGATACAAATATAAATTACATCAATATAAGAGAAGCGTGGGCTAAATTAATTAATTAAAACTTTAGGGGATTTTTGAAAAAGACAGCTGGACAAAGTGGACTAAGAACCTGTGAAACTAATGCAGATCATACAAAAACTGATTCCAAATTGATGATATGCTAGCGGTCACCTTTAAACCATCTTTTTTTGTGATTGACCACAATTAATTTGGTTCCACTTTTCATAAAAACGAAATAATAGTTGCTTTCGCTAGCCCTGCTGCATCTTGTCTATGGATCATTCATGTCCCAAAGATACTTTTTCCAAAAGTCAGCTCGACTTTTTTAGTTAGCTAGAAAGTTAGTTAGAACTGAAGAAGCTTCTTGGATGAGAAGTGAAGCATTTCCAAAGAAAAAACCCCAAGAAAGTCCATTTGCCTTCTGGAAAAAGCATCTTTGGGACAACCTGGTGTCACTTCTTTTAAATAATGAATAAATTACACCATGTGGAACAATATTTTTCAGAAACATTAAGTGTTTCAAATGTTTTGGACTAGAATCATTAGGACTGGAATTCCTACCATTCCTCACAATTAGTCATACAGTAATTGTTGAAGTCAAGCCAAAAATGGAGGTTAGCTTCCCTGATATATTTCTTGTGATTTATCATAATTCCTAAACCCATCAGGTGTTTGTGATGGTATTTGGCAAGGTACAGAAAAAAAGGAAGTCTTCGGTCCACAAACCTAACTGATCTACCTTGTTGGCCCATCTGACTTGTGATTTCTGTCTCCCGAAATCCAATCCTCCTCCAAGCCTTTCTGCCTCCTGCTTTTAAAGCCAGGATATCCAACCTTGGCAACTTTAAGACTTGTGGACTTCGACTCCCAGAATTCCTCAGCCAGTCCACAAGTCTCAAAGTTGCCAAGATTGGACACTCCTGTTTTAGAGTAAGAGCCCTGCTTGTAGGAAGCACAACTAGAATACAGTTCTGTGTTCTGGCAAGTCATGTCTACTTCAAAGAGAAAATCTGCAGAATGAAGAAAATTGACAAGAAAACTATGACTGGACACCTGAAAGTTTAGCTTTGCAAAGAGAGAGAAAAACATTTCAAAGCATGCATACCATTTTAAAAGAGTTGCTTTCTTGGAGCAGGATCCTCTCATGGTGAGATGAATTGAGTAAAGTGACCCTATTCTCTACTGAAGGAATAGTTACAATATTAAAGGAAGGTAGGGAAACCTGGATTCACTTCTTAGGCTTTGAACAGACAGTTTCTTCTCAGTCTAATCCAGCAATTTCAAGACTGTTTTGAGTGTGAAAGAGGGAAGAACAACCATATACCCTATAGTGTGCTCTTTGAAGAGAGGAGAAAATAAAATAAAAATCATAAATATGGAAATGATCTAATTAGTCTATGCATGTGGTTGATGCGATCTAGCTCATTGATTTACCATCCTATATGATTGAGTACCTTGAGTTATTAGCAGAGTTGGTCACCACTAATAGCTGTAGTGATATCAACACTAGCTACTAATATCTGCAGATGTCCATATGATCTGAGATTTCAGCCCATATTATGAGCCGTAATTCTTATACTGGAAGGAAAGAGAAAGAGAAAATGACCAGAGGCATAGTGGATAGACTCAGTTACAATGGCAATGCGTGCATTATTGGAAGACCTAGACGAACAGGTTAAGGAAAGATCCTATTGGAGAAAATCTATGCAGTTGCTAAGATTCATCATCACCAATTTGATGGCGCACAGTCAAAATCAATAAAATATTTATACAATGAAGTCCCATGGAAAGGGCATATTGACGGAGCAATATTGCCCCAAAAAGTTGGATGGTTTTCAATAGTATAGATAACCCTCAACTTACAACCACAGTTGGGACTGGAATTTCAGTTGCAAAGCGATGCAATTGTTATCAAGTGAGCCATCCCATGACTGAACCAAGCCCGAATTATAATCACATAAGCACAGGGATGGTTGTGACTATTGTAACTTCCAGGACAGGTCATAAATCAGTTTGTCCTGGGAGTTGAAGTCTGCTGTCCTAAGATCAAACCATTGTTAAATGAATGTTGTAACTCAAGAACTACCTGTAGGTTCTGCAGAAAGAACTTTGCCATGAAAGCCAAGGAAAGGTTGATCATCTAAGGGGTGGGTTTCAGCCGGTTTGGACCAGTTTGGGTGAACCAGTAGCTCCAATGATCAGCTGAGAACAAACCAGTTCGCTCCGACAATCAGGTGGGCCCTCCCTCCTTCCCTTGCACTTTACTTACCTATATCCTCTCAACTGATTAGCGCAGCAGAGCGGATTGCCGCGCCTCAGCTGTGTTACTCCCCAAGCAGAAACATTGAAGGTAAGTTTTGGTAAAGCTGCACATGCGCATGCACCTAAAAACACGTGATAAATGAAGGATCCCACCACTGATCATCATAATATATTTTTCAACACACACACACCCTTTGTAGAACTTTGTAGACCTTCTGCCACACAAACGGATTACAACAAAAATAAAAAGAATGCACTTTTTTTTTGGTACTTTGGAATTTAAAAAACAAAACCCCAATTGGATCACAAGAGTTTCAACATAATGAAAGCCCCTAGAAGCACAATTAAAAGATCCAGAGCTTGATGTAGTCAAAAAAAGAAACTGCTTTGTCTAGCCTCATCTTGATGACCTTGTTTTATTTCTGCTTGAATCTGGACATAGAAGAAACCATAACTTTGGGCTTCTTCAGTTGAAGGAGGGCAACTACGAAGCCCCAAAGGACTGTGAGTAGTCTCCTTTTTCAAACCTGTCAGAAAAAGAGCCTAAAAGTGAGTGGCAACCTATTAAGGTTACACAATGAAGACAAACACAGCAGCTGTGTTGCCAGAGTTCTGGTCTATGTGTAAATGCTTTTTGATTTTAAAAAAAGGCATTTAATAAGTCTCTTATCATTAATTTAACATTAGGACAGATAAGTGGCAAATATTCTGTATCACAGTTCTGCTCTCCAGAAAAATTAATTTGGTTTACCCCTTCTGTTCCCACTCTGCCAAACCCAGCTTTTAAAAACTGGTTTGTATTTTCTGCGTTGTGAGACGGCCTATTTCCATTTGTCAATTGGAGTGTATTAAAAGGTTATTAAGCTCTTCCATACTCAGAGCAAGCTGAGGGGAGGGAGTAAGATGGTGTGTGTGTGTGTGTGTGTGTGTGTGTGTGTGTGTGTGTGTGTGTAGAATAATGGAAAAACTTTGTTAAAATGTTAGGCAGCGGTTAATATAGTTATCATTATTGTGCCCTTTATATCTACATTACAATTTTGTCACTGGCTCAATATAATATCGGGAAATTCCCTTAAAATAAAAACTAGCGAGTGTGTTATGAAATTACAGCCAGGACAGATGGCCAGATCCTGTCATTGGAAATAAAAGTAATGTTATAAGTGTATAACTCCATTGGGGAAATTGAGTACCATAATAAAGTAGACTTCCACTTTCCGCAATGAAATTCAATGACTGTTGAGGAGTTTAGGGTTTAGAAAATTGAAAAATGAAACCTTTGGTTTTTCGCTGCTGTTTGATGATGTGTAGCAAGTCCCTTTATGGACTGAGGCTAACATCCAAATAGTAACAAGCTTGCAGTGAATAGAGCCCACAGAGGATAAGCTACTAAATCTTGCAATAAAAGCTGTGTGATTTACAGTAAATTCCAGAGGGCTGACAGCACCACAGCTGAGGGCATAAACACTTCTTTCATGACTGAGGCTTCAGTCAGCTCTGTCTGCTGTGAAGTACAATTGAGCAGTGAGGCGTGCTGCTTACCAGCAATGACTTTGATAAATAACTAGGAAGTCCCACTGTTGGCTTAAAACTAGAAGTTGTTCAGTTGCAATTCTGCATTTGTCCTGCTTTAATGGGTATGGAAGTGGCTTTAGCTGTAATCTGTCAGTGATTGATTAGGCCTTCCCGAATCCCTTCTCCGTTCAGTTTGCAGCTCCCCAGCTGGCCACGGTTAAAAAAACCAAAATTGGTACATATCTGATTGCCCTCTTATGAGGCAAGTAAACACCCTTAATTCTGCTCAAGTGAGTGTGAGTTAAACGGCCACTGCTGATAAATTGTGGACAACAAGGCGATGCGTCTGAACAATTTAGTGCATCCGCATGTGCCTGGCTTTTGCTGCAGTTTAAAATTCCAATCAGCCAAAGGTATTTTATGTACGGGCCAAGAGGCCAACAATGGTGGAGAATATTGAGGATGACATAGGAGCTTTCCTTGGGTAAACTGGTTGGGGGCATTCATTAAATACACCAGCCAAGTCAGATCTGGGAGAAGACCAAAATGACGAGGCCTATTTATTTATATATTAATATTAATCTCTGGCTCGAATGTTTTTGGAATATCATCCACTCTGGGCTTGGGAAGGAAAAAACAGTTTACAATTGGTATAATTGGTCATCTGTGAGCTGCGTTTGGCTGAGCTACCGTGATGTCCTGGCATATTAATAAACATTCCAATGTTGTTAAGCACAAGGTGTCGGCAACGAAATGCTGACAAAGGAATTTTTTTAAAATGAGAAATCAATTCGGATTGGAGAAAACTTGATCAGGATTCTACAAGCATACAGGATTATGCTGTAGAAAGGCAGGGATAAGGATGCTAATTAAGCAAGAAAGTTCCCAGCTGTTCAAGGCAGAGGAAAGAAATCTCCAAAGATGGAAGAACTGAAAAACAAGTTTCTCCATATAGATTTGAATTGCTTTGGTGATGGAAGCAGCTATTAAACTAGTGCAATAAACAAATTAGTCAATGATCTGATGGAAGGTGAGCTGTAGAGCACAGGTATCAAACTCGCAGAATCACGCTGCTGTCATGTGACATATTGTGGCATTTTCCCTTCACGGAGCTGAGGTGGGTGTGGCCTGCGTGTGACACATCCGGCTCATGGGCCACCAGTTTGATGCCCCTATCTTAGAGGAAGAATATATGGAGAATAGGTGTAACATAAAATCTGTTCATATGTTACTCCCAACAATCTCTCAGAAGGCAACTACATGCTGTAGTACTACATACAGGAACTACTACACAGAAGAGCGAGATGAGTTTTTCATTCTGAAATTGCCTCTTCTTTTTTTTTTTCTCCATTCCATTTTATCCTTTTCTTCCTTTTGGACAATCAGTTCTGATTTTGACTTTTATTGTCAAAGCTGACCAGTTCTTGTGGCCTATATCCTTCAAATTGTTCCATTGTTCTTTTGGGATTGTTTACAGTGACAAGACAGGGGGGGAAAACATTGGAGAAAAGAGAATGGATTTGTTCTTATTCTTGTTTTGTACATATATGTGTGTCATATAGCATCTACTCCTAATTGGGGGATTTATGCAATGTTGGCAAGTAAGGTAGTTTCTAGATTAGAGAGCCTAGCTTGTATTGAATTGCATGAACCCACCTAGGGTAAAATTAGGTTTTGGTTGAACTTCTGGAATATTGGCCCAAACTGACCAACTTTATCTTACCATTTGCAGGAAATGTAGTACATGACACAGATATAACTAACGAGATTAGCCCAATCTATCTTTCCATATTACAAAACTTTTTTTTCTGCTTTTAAAATTAAATCCATCAAGGATTTACAAAACAGTGTGATTATATAGAGTGGAATTGGAGGGGAGGGATGGGTCGAGCAAGTTAAGATATATTAAAAATGGTGCAGTGATTTGATTACTATCACTGTCTTTTTTTTATTATCACCTTCATTCCCTCCTTTCTCCCTTTCGGGGAATCTCCTGCCATTAGCATACATCTCAGAGAGTTGAAAATCTGAAAGCTCTCTGTAAGGCCTATTGAAAACAACCAGTTTAGAAATCTAGCTGGTGGCATTAAAAATAATGCTAGTACAAACAGTATGGAGCTTCCAGGCATTTGATCTGCCTTTTCACATGATCCTATCTATATTTTTGTTTGATTCTCCCCACCCACTAACCCCTCACTATTGTTCTCCCTGGATCAGCAGTCTTCCTGTGCAACAGCCTTCCAGTGGTGTGCGAGTGTATTTGAGGCTCACCTGTGTAAAGAAATGTAACAATAATCTCTTCCTCCAAATGAAATAAGGGATGGGATTGTTCTCTAAGACTTTTGAAAGGGAATGCTGTGCGGTGATGCATTGTCTTGCTCCACAGGTAGATCAGCTGTAGTTTGTGGGCTGTTGTTTATCCTGCAGATACCGCCAATTCATTTAATTAGATGAAGATACTTCTGTAGGGAGAGAGTCAACCTATTCTCCAAAGCACCTAAGGGTAGGACAAGAAGCAATGGGTGGAAACTAATCAAGAAGAGAAGCAACTTAGAACTAAGGAGAAATTTCCTGACAGTTAGAAAAATTAATCAGTGGAACAACTTGCTCCAGAAGTTGTCAATGCTCCAACACTGGAAGTCTTTAAGAAGAGATTGGACAACCATTTCTCTGAAATGGTATAGGATTTCCCAGCTTGAACAGGGGGCTGGACTAGAAGACCTCCAAGGTTGTTTCCAACTTTGTTATTCTGTATATTTACTCTCCTCATACAGTTTGTAGTATTATAATAAATATCTGCCATCCCTTCTTTAATAATTGTTAGATCTGTAAATGTAGAAGAAATAAGGATTAGAATAAAGTATATTTTCAACGTAAATAATTTTTCCCAAGGTTTTCATTCATTGCCCTGGTAGTTTCCTGGTATTAGTATTCAATTACTATTTCCTAAACACCAATACTTGGAAAATCTATCTGGACATCCCTTGCTAATTATCTATTTCAATAAGCCAAATTAGAAGTAAGGAGATGAATCTCCTTTAAATGTAGGACAGGGTAAAAGCAGAATATGAATAGTGGCAAAGCATGGGCTGTGTATCCAATGGTCTCACTTGACATCAGTCAATATTCTGTACTGCTAGGAGACCCCCTGCATCTACATCCAACTACCAACCATATCTTTGTCCTGAGATCAGGCACAAAACATCAATCCAAGTAGCAAGCCATATTCCAAAGCTATTGCCAGCCTCTCCTGATGTTTAAAGCATATTAACAAATCTATCAGTCTCCCCAGCAGAGCCTGGCAGGGCTTCCAGCACACTCAGCATTGCACAGCGTGGCAGACCGTGGCTCAGTTTGGTTGGGAGGCTTGAACTTGGCTGCAAGCCTCTCAGACACACAACAAGATAAGCATCTTTACTGCAAACCACAAGGAAGCCATTTGAAGCCATTGGTTTATCTCCATCAGAGTGAAGCTGCAGATTTCCCCTTACACACCGAGCAGTTCAAACCCACGGACTTGACTTCCCACTATTGTCCAATGACAATTTTGCTGTGTGCTTCATGGCCTTGGAAATGCACAGTTGCTTGCTTGTTTAGTTTGTATGGCTGCCCAGTCACCATGCATCCTTGGAAAACTGGTGCACAATTGAAAATATCAACGGAATATCTCAACAAAAATTAAATGACATTTTTCTTGGGGATGCTTATAGATCTATATCAAATAAAGTCCTCAAAACAGGTCCAACCAAAAGAGAAGAACCAGGTTTTGAACACCTTATGAAGGGTCAATAGACTTGGAGTCATCCAGAGAGCAGAGAATACAGATTGCACAAGACAGGCCCAATAATGGGAAAACCATGCCTCCTGGCTCTCATTTCCAGGAAAGTCTCGCAAATTGTCGAACCTGCCTAAAGGCATAATGGCTGTATAAGCTCTCACAGCCAGGAGTTTGATCCTGACAGGCTCAAGGTTGACTCAGCCTTCCATCCTTCCAAGGTCAGTAAAAGGAGGACCTGATTGTTGTGGGCAATATGCTGACTCTGTAAACAGCTCAGGGAGTGCTGTAAAGCTCTATGGAGCTGTATATAAGTCCAAGTGGTGTTGCTGTTACTATTGCTATAAGCTGATATAATGCTCCAAACTCTGCAAGGTGGGTTGGGTTGAGCAATATCCAAGTTTCCCACAGTGCCTCCAGTTGAATTCAACCCTGATATATCAGGGGTTAATGATGTCTTTGCATAAATTATAGAGAGAGCTTTCTTCTAACATTATATGTGAATGAGAAGGACAGCCAACCTCACTTAATATCCGGTTTAAATCTAGATTTGAAGTACAGCCAGATTGCCACCATAGCTGAATCTCTAGAAACAAGTCTAGAGTAACTCTGCTAAAGACATTTGAAAATTAGCATTGCACAATCTTAAAAATAATAATAATAAAATATTTATAGTTTATCCTCACCCCTAATATAGCTATTTGATTCCATTCTCTCTCTCTATTTAGAATGCAATGAAACTAACCCATTTCTTCCTTTTCCATTGTCTGGCTGTAGCACTATCCTACTAACACTTTGATTTCCCTAAAGTCCTCCTCTCAATAGCCTTCTCAAGAATCATCTAGAGACTCTCTGGAAAAATGAGGAAGGAGGGAAGACACCAGTGCTATCAGAGAAGTAGAGAGAGAAAAAGTAGGAAGGAAAAAGATAGGGTGGGGAACTGGGGAAAGAGAAATGAGAGCCTCAGTTTTACCAGCCACTATAGATAATAAAAAATGATAGATAGATAGATAGATAGATAGATAGATAGATAGATAGATAGATAGATGATAGATAGATAGATAGATAGATAGATAGATAGATAGATAGATAGATAGATAGATAGATGATAGATAGATAGATGATAGATAGATAGATAGATAGATAGATAATAGATAGATAGATAGATAGATAGATAGATAGATAGATAGATAGATAGATAGATAGATAGATAGATAGATAGATAGATAGATGATAGATAGATGATAGATAGATAGATAGATAGATAGATAGGTGATGGATGATGAATGAATGGATGGATGATAGGCAAACAGATTCTCCTAGTTGATGTTGTTGATGATAAGGCCATTTTGGCCAAGCAAATTCCAACAAAAATGAACTCTTCCCAGGCAAAGATGATAGATAGATAGATAGATAGATAGATAGATAGATAGATAGATAGATAGATGATAGATAGATAGATAGATAGATAGATAGATAGATGATAGATAGATTATAGATAGATAGATAGGTGATGGATGATGAATGAATGGATGGATGATAGGCAAACAGATTCTCCTAGTTGATGTTGTTGATGATAAGGCCATTTTGGCCAAGCAAATTCCAACAAAAATGAACTCTTCCCTGGCAAAGATGATAGATAGATAGATAGATAGATAGATAGATAGATAGATAGATAGATAGATAGATAGATAGATAGACAGACAGACAGACAGACAGACAGACAGACAGACAGACAATAGATAGATAATAGATAGGCAATAGATAGATAATAGATAGATGAGAGACAGAAAGAGAGATCAAGACCCCCCCCCCACACACACACACAAAGAGACAGGAAGAGAAAGAGAGAGATCACTATGGATGTCTGCAGGGAGGGCAGCAGAAGTGCAAAATAAATGACAACATATATGCAGCTGATGCAAATTACGTAAGTGGTGTCATTTGTTTGATGACTTTATGATAAATAGGATGGCTTGTTTAGGAAGCTTATGTCATTTACCTTCTTTTTTGTAAGCTCCTGATATGAGCAGACATCAATTGGAGAGCTGTATGAGGAAGATGGTTTTGGAAATTCTTGCTTGAAAGCCATCAATCAAACGTAAGAAGAACATTTGGTACATTCTGTGTCACAAGAAATTGGTGACAGGAACACAAGGGCATCCAGCTAATTCAAATTACTGCACTGGCCTTTTTATTTTTTTCTCTTTAACACAGAAGTTAATAAATACCAACGAGAAAAGATAAAAGAGTTTCCATAAAAGTGTATTGCGGCGTTCGCTTCGTGCCTCTTTCTTTGGGATGGTATTTTAATATCACTTTAAGGCTTTTTGGTCTTCTCTTAATTGGAGCAACCATTTAATCAGTCTGACAGACTGTCCGCTGATAAGCCAATTAACAGGCTTCTACTGTCATCATAAAAAAAAAGCCCACACCACCATCTCTCTAATAATAAATTATAATTGTTGTGTGCTTCAGCCTGGAGATCTTTTCTTGCTTTAACCAAACGTAGAAGCTCTTGCTCCATCTTACAACCAATAGAAAATCTAAACAGGAAAAAGCAAAGCAAAAAAAGAAAGAAAACCACAATCTTTAACATTAATCATTTTCCTGCCTCTGGCTAATTTTGATGAGATTTAGAGCGCAATTCCTCAGGCCTTCCTACTGAAAAAGACAATTCCTGATCTCATTAGGATTTCTTTCCAGAACAGGTCAGTTTTGCAAGATTGCAGCAACAGGGTCTTTCCTGGTATACAATGGGATGCAAATCCTTCCCTGTGATATTTCTAAGCTGAGCACTGTTGTTGCTCTTCTGGAAGATGTTCCCAAATGTCCCCTTTTATCACAATCTTCCAAATAGCCTGAGGAAGAGGCGGGGGGGGGGAATCACAGCTCTTTGTTTCATTCAAATAAACTCTTCTGTGACTAACAAGGGTAAGTTTGAATATATCTTTAATACAGTGGTGGGATTCATTTTTTTTTTACTACCGGTTGTGTGGGCGTGGCTTGATGGGCTTGGCTTGGCGGGCATCTTGGTGGGTGTGGCAGGGGAGGAATACTGTAAAATCTCCATTCCCAACCCACTCCAGCGGAAGGTTACTACAAAATCCCCATTTCCTCCCCACTCCAGCAGTAGGTCACTGCAAAGTCCCCATTCCCCCCCCCCGATCAGCTGAGACTTGGGCGGCAGAGAATAGATGGGGGTGGGACCAGCCAGAGGTGGCATTTACCGGTTCTCTGAACTACACCAAATTTATGCTACCAGTTCTCCAGAGCTGGTCAGAACCCGCTGAATACCACCTCTGCTTTAATGTAAGAAACATTTAAAAAATTAACATTTCTCCAAGATCAATTGTTATGGTGATTGACAGATCGGTATTTTGGCTGCGTTAATTCATCTAAAATATTTCTGAACACAGTTCAGACAGTTCCCTGCATACTGGATGGAAATAGCTGATGATCATTACCTAATTAATAAAGAACGAGGGCTGATTCTCACTGTCTCCCACCCTGCTTCTATCCAAGTGAGTCATGGAAAAAGTAGGTTTTTCCCTCATGGAAAAACAAGGCCTGGAGCCAATCTGAAACCTGATCAGTTTCATTCTAGACTATTCAAGTGTCAAACTCATGGAACCACGTTGCATCATGGGACATATTGCGACTTTCCCCCCCTTCGCTAAACTGGGGGTGGGCGTGGCCAGCTTGTGATGCATCTGGTTCACAGGCCACGAGTTTGACACCCCTGTTCTAGACTATTTAGCCTAGTCCTCACAACATCTGAATTAAGCCAGATCATTTGAAATAGATTTTGCCACACCTTTATTGCATGTGCCCTGTACATGGTGGTGTCGGAGGTACCCAACAAAGAGGACCGTTTAAATGCACAAAAACCAAACCAGTAGCTTTTCATGAATTGTGTCTGAAATGAGATCACTTTGGAACATTGAGAAAAAAATGTAATACCTGATATCACATTTAAACTCATTGATAAGTGGTTTAAAATGCAAGTCATATTTAACAGCAATATTCCTCTAGGTTCCCAATCTTTATTAATGTTATACCTAAGAAGCTCAGCTCCTCTATCATCTAACCAAAGAGAGAGAGAGAGTTGCCACAGAAAACATAAGTGGGAATAACAGGCAGATAGAAAACAAACAATAAATGTATCACACCATGCAAAAAGTTAACCCACCGAATCCGAACAGAAAAAATCCAGACTCCCACTAGATGGCAGCAAAGCATCAAAGCAAAGCATTGAATTATCGATGACGGTCATCTGGGTTTGTGTCCCCAAGACTGGAATGGATTTTTTTTTTTTTTTGTAAATCCACCCTGACTCAAAGCAACTGAATTGGTTTGAGGCTATTCCACCCCCTCCACCATCGCCACATCGGAGACCTGTCCCCTGAGAAATAAGACTGGTGGAAAAGCTTTCAATTGCTTTGCGCTGTGGAGGGGAGACCCAGCTCGTGTCACTCAACTTTCCTGTCTTGATAGCAGCAAGAGATGGTGAAGAGAAGCAGAAGCCTAGAGAGCTTGTTTGTCGTAGCCAGGAGAGAGGTCATTAAGGAGACCCCGAGGAATACTACTACAGTTATTAATTAGGGCTTAAGGGCCTAGTCCTGTAAAGCGCGCCGTTGTATGGTTTGGTGAGGTGGCAAGAGCTTAAGTCACAAGAGGCTGGTTACCTGAATCAGGACCGACTGTCTTAATAAAAAGACTGGGTGCATTGTTTGGGGAGGTAGATGGGATTTAAATGAATGTAATAATGATTTTCAACTGATGTAAAAAAGAAATCCAGTAAAATTAGCCATGGAGGGAAAAAATTGCTTGGTATAGATTCACACCACCAAGGATATGATTAGTTACCTAGAAGACTAGTTAGATCCCGATTGTCTCCAGCATAATAAACTAGATCTCATCTCCTCTATTCCAGCGGCCTACCATTTAGTTAATTTCTACTTTTGAAAGTTGAATTTCTTTACTTTTTAGTATTAGTCATGTATTACAAGAATTAACATAAAGGTGATAATGCATGATCTTTATATGCGTCCTATTAAAATGAAGCTATTTTTAATACTTTTAAGAGGCCTATCAGAAAACACAATTTATATCCTCAAAGTATATTTTGTCAGATTCAAGTATAATTTTTGCATTCATATTCTTTTATGAATTTTAATGGAGACACTTAAATTGTAATTATTCCTCTCAGCTCAAACGCAGGTAACAAATGGAATTCAATCAGTGTTTGCGCATAATGACCATCATTAAGAGAGAAATAATAATGACATTCTCTCTGCATTAAACTTGCAGACTCTTTACACAATGATCTGAATACCATTATTGATCTCCATGGAGATATGCAATTGTCACCTATTCTGCATAATATCTGAATGTTAAATACATTTGTTTGGAACAAATATTTTAATGAATATAGTCAGTTCCACTTAATTAACTATCTGATAACTGAATATTTTTACTTAATAATTCAATGTGGAACATCAAAATTGTCCTTTAAAAAAACCCAGATACACTCGGTATTAAAGGGATATAGATGTACATAACAATGTAAAGAATTTCCCCTGAATTTCTTTAAGGTTTCTGTATGAGAGCATCAACTAGCTATTTAAATAGTACTTGCTTTCCTTTTCTGCTTTATTCTGTCCTTTTAGAAGCTTGCAAGGGAAATCCGCGTCAATATCTAAGTAACAATTTCATGTATGTTGCCCCGTTAGCATATAATTGTAGGATTGGTCAAGTGGGATTGGTTGATGTATTCATTCCGAGCAGGAAATTGCTTGGTTTTATACTTTCCATGTTGTTATATGGCTTTGTTAACCCATGTTTAGTAACAAAAATGAAGCAGGAATCTAGAGTATCTTTTCTCGTTCTTATGAAGTCATTAATTGGTTCAAACCTGCTAGCTTGGAAGATACGTTTTCAAAGGGTAATCTGTACCATCGTTTTAAAAATGAGATTATGTGAAACTAATTAACACAAGAAAAGTATAAATATTTATCCCAGTATTATCGAAATAATATATAGTAACATCTAATAATCATGACGATACAAAATGTAATATAAAAAAGGAAGAAAGAGCTAGAATAATAGTGGTAAAGAATGTCCCTCTAACTGTAATGATATTGCTCAAATTCTCCTGTCAAAACAAAAACAATCATAATACAAATGTTAAGTTTCTAATACAAATTCTGTTTTGGAAGCAAGTGTTTGTTCAATTTATATTTCACAGAAGCCAAAAATCTATTTTGGACAGGAGATGAATGAGATGGGTAAGGAAATAATGATCATATAATTATCCCTTCTAAAAAGTTAATTTTAATCAACTATTGCTTCTATTTTTACATGATGTCATTGCAATAATTTGATCTCCAATAAGGGCTTTAGAGGTACACCATTCCGAGGACAGTGATGTAACTACATCCCTATTAATATGAAAAAGCTATTTCCTGTTCCATCTGTTTAATAAAATCTCCCTCATTCAGGAAAGATACATTCAGGGGTCATTTAAATAATGCATTCAAATATTATAAAATAAAGGAATACACTTTATTGCTAGTTTGAAATTGTAATAGCTGTATCATATGCTTTGATTTTAAATCAAAGAATGAAGTATCAGGAAATAATCATGTTGAAAAACAATTTCTACGTTCAGATGGAAGGAAAACATATTCACATTGGAAAGATTAATACAATGCCAAATATCCATTCAAATCTATACATACTTGTACTCTTGCAAAATGTTATGAATCCAAGAATATAATTTGGGAGCTGGAATGGTGAAACTTTGAAAAGAATCAGAAATTTCATTAAAATGATACCAAACCACTGCATTGTCCACAGATTAGGAATACAGATGTTAAAGACAATTAGGCATTTATTCCGAGAATCTGTGTTAGACCATATCAATTCAGGAATTGTAAACTAAGTGCAACAGTAAGTATTAAAGGTAACCAAGTCAATCAGATATTTCATTTCCCTCCTTAAAAAAAAACAAAAACAACTCAGGGATGAAATCCAGCAGGTTCTGACAGGTTCTAGAGAACTGGTAGCGGAAATTTTGAGTAGTTCAGAGAACCGGCAAATGCCATCTCTGGCTGGACCCAGAGTGGGGTGGGAATGGAGATTTTGCAGTATCCTTCCTCTGCCACACCTACCAAGCCACACCATGCCCACCAAGCATGCCCACAGAACCGATAGTGAAAAATTTGAATTTCACCACTGCAACAACCCTAGGTAACACCTGTAGATCCCAGTCCTTGAACAGTTCCTATTAGAGTGGGGTATTATTAATATGAAAAACAGTGAGCATACCATACAGTGGTGAAATTCAAATATTTTACTACTGGTTCTGTGGGCGTGGCTTGGTGGGTGTGGCAGGGGAAGGATACTGCAAAATCCACATTCCCTCCCCATTCTGGGGCCAGCCAGAGGTGGCATTTGTTGGTTCTCCAAACAACTTAAAATGTCTGCTACCGGTTCTCCAGAACCTGCCAGAACCTGCTGAATTTCACCCCGATACCATATTTTGCATATCTATCCATGCCGTATCCATATGCTTAGCTGGAGATCCCAGTCCTTGAACATTTCATATTACAGTGGATATTTTAACTAGGTATTATTAATATTAAAAACAGTGAGCAAGGAAATAGGCATCTTGCATATCTATTCATACCATATCTGTCCCAAGTCCTGCCATTACAATAGTCAGAAAAAAATAAAATAAAAGGATCATTTAATAATACTCTTCTGCAATCACAAAGGAGCAGCATTTGTATGTATCATCTGGAAAATAGAAATTCTAGCATCATATACCCATTTCTATTGTTAGGTGTGCTCTCAGGGATTTGAACAAAAAATGCCTCAGCCAAGATTGCTTCACGATTTCATACCAAAATACTGAACAGATTCTGTCCTCTGGGCAAAACAAAGCCTCTTTTCATTAGGGATAGGATATTCAGGTAATATCAGCTTTAGAAATTTTATTCTGTGTTGGGAAGGAGAAGAAGGAAATGCCATTTGTTGTCTCCCTTCTCGCCCAAATCCCTCCCACGACACCCACACATTTTATTACATCCACAGATTATCCAGTTGTGCTGCTAGACAGGATTCTGTAGCCCACATCAAGATAATTATAGAATCACTATCCAATGCATAGTCATAATGAGGTGGACATTGATAGGTAGGCCAGCTTTCTGAAGAACATGACAATAAGGTGCTTCTGGATTTCTATTCAAATTTTAAATTTAAAAATCGGTTATGTGTGACAAAGTCGGTCGAGGCTTCCATAGCTACCAGTTATACTAGAGTAGCAATTCCAGAGTGGGCAAGAACCACATCAGAATACGGTATGTAGGTCAGAATTGTTGTACGGATGAAACCTGATCCTAATCATGGGACAAAAAGACCCCAGGATTTCAGACATTGTATAAAGGTATTGTACAATTAATGATATGTCAATGTCTTTGATACTTCTGATCAAGAGTGGAAGAAAGAAAAGGAATGAAGGGAAAGAAGATAAGACGGGAAAGGAGGAGAGGGGACAGGGGAGAGGAGGAGAGGAGATGAGAGAGGAGAGGGGAGGGGAGAAGAGGGGAGAAGAGGGTGGAAAGGGAAGGGGAGGAGAGATGGGAGGGGAGAGGATAGGGGAGGAGATGGGAGAGGGGAGGGCAGCAGAGGGGAGAGGAAGGGAAGGGGAAAGAAGAGTAGGGGAGGCAAGAGTAGGTTAGAGGAGAGTAAAGGAGGGGAGAAGAGAGGTTTTTCTTACAACTAAAAATAACCTTGTTTAAAATGCAGAGGAGTTTAGCATCCTGGTCTCTGTGCCGAAAAGGCCAAATTGGACTATGGGGGGCATCTAGTGATTATAATTATACATTCCGTATGTACAAACAGAGTTACCATATTTTATTTTCCATTATGTTTTCCATTTCTTTGGGGGTTAACATTTATAACACATCTGGAGAGTAGATTTATTATCAGGTTTAAAAAGAAAAAAGAAACAAAAAATATAAACCCACAGAGTTTCGCATAATCCCCGACCGCCGGTTCTTCCAACGCGCCCTAAAAAGTTGGCTTTTCCAGCAATCCGGCCTGGCCTGAATAGAATAAAATATAGGATTAATTTGGCTGTTAATTTTAATTTAATTTTTAAAATTTTATTGCAAATATCAATTGGGGTTTTTTGGATACTTTATTTAATGTCCCTTTTAATTTTTGTGTTTTCTTTTATGTTGTACGCCTCCCTGGGTCCTTGGTAGAAGGGCGGCATATGAATCCAATAAACCCACAACCATCCTACAACCTAAACAAAGAGCACTTGGTAGCTTTTGCTGTAATGTAAATCACTACATAAACCTTTTCCCCAGACTATCATATAATACAGAGATTGGCAACACAGAGCTTGTGGGCTGGGCACTGTATCCCTTTGGACCTTGGTGACATTTGTGGAATGAAAATAGTAAATAATTTTTTAAAAACCCAAATGATTGACGTCTCATGAGATGACGGTGTTCTCATCTGAAATGGTATGATATTTTGAACAACAGCAGCAACAACAACAACAAAAAAATTCTTGAGCAATTCGGCGACTTTCTGAGATTCTGGTCATAATTATTAACACCATCAATCACCATATTTCTACCAGTGGTGGGATTCAGCCGGTTTGCACCGGTTTGGGCAAGCTGGTTGTTAAATTACCCACCCCACCCACCCACCCCTACTATCAAAGTGGATCCTGGGTGCTGTGCTGCAATAAAGAAATGGGCAACAGAGCAGTCAGCACAAGGGAAGGAGATGTCCACTTTCCCTCTTTCTTTTTCCTGCTCTTCCTCCTTCCCTCATGCAGGCCACTGTTCACCATTGCAGCGCAGCACCCACGATCCATTTTGAAAGCGGGGGATGGTGTGTAATTTAACAACCAATTCTCTCAGGGTCTGCCTCCCACGACAGTGATCCTGACCCTGGGCAAACCAGTTGTTAAATTATTTGAATCCCACCACTGATTTCTACTACTACAGCTACTACTACTACAGCTACTACTATTATATATACTTTATTCATTAAACATGAAACTCAGTCGACTGAACATTGGAAAATGCATCACAAATACTATTGACTTGTGCTAATGGTTGATATGGGTTGCTGCCAGCGTCCTAGGTATCAACCAAGTACCTTCTTAAGATGTGCAATGTTCCTAGTAGTGCAGTTTTTTGCAGTTCCACTGGTGTTATTGCAGGAAGCTGGAATTTCCTGGTGTATTTTATAGAATTCTTGGACATGGTACCAAGTGCCCCAATGACAATGAGTATCATTGTTACATGTTTCATTTCCATTTCTCAGTGTTTTTCCTTCCACACTTGCATCATTCTTTTTTGAAATACTCTGGCTGTTGGTCCTGCCTGATAGTAACATTTGATGATTTCTTGATTTTCTTTAGTTGTCCAAGTTTTGCGCTTTTGTTCTGGTCGCTTTGCAGTTGCACGCCCTGGTTCTCTGGCAGTAACAACTGAGCCCTGTAGCCCAATTTTTTGACAGATGTCCAGGAGCCATAACATCTGATGTGGCCCTTGTTGACCCAGGCGATGACTTATTATTATCATGTTAATCTTTGGTGAGAATCACAGCCTTTGGAGCTGGTTGGTAGCTCAACAGCTCGAGTCCTAACCAAAGACCTAGGAATTGTTAAGGTAACATCGGAGGATACAAGCTGTTCCAAGTAGGGTGGTTTTTTGTAGAATCAGAATGTTCAACTCTGATCGAGGTAGCCCTTTAGGTATTGCTCCAAGGGCTCCAATTACAATAGGGATAACAGACAATTTCTTTTTCCACAGTCACTCAACTTCAATTTGCAAGTCTTGGTACTTTGTGATTTTTTTCTTGCTGTTTATCTTCAATTCGTGCATCTCCAGGTATTGCAATGTCAATGAACCATACTTTTTTCTTTTCAACTATTGTTATGTCAGGTGTGTTGTGGGCCAAGTACCTGTCAGTCTGAATTCTGAAGTCCCACAAGATCTTGACTTTCTCATTCTCTAAAACCTTCTGAACCTGATGTTCCCAGTGGTTTTTGCTGTACTCAAATCCAAACTTTTGGCACAATTTCCAGTGAATGATCTTAGCAACGCAGTCATGGCGTTGTAGGTAGTCAGTTTGTGAAATTTTGCTGTACCCAGTGATCAAGTGGTCGACTGTTTCATCTTTCTCATTACAGAGGAAGTGGACAAGGCCATGGGAGTGATGAGCGCCTCCACCTGTTTACTGGACCCGTGCTGCTCCTGGCTGGTTTCGACACGCTCCAGGTAATCACCAACGCTTCTCTGCAGGAGGGGTCTTTCCCGCAACCATTAAAGGAAGCGGTGGTGAGGCCTCTCCTCAAGAAGCCTTCCCTGGATCCAGCCATCCTGAAAAACTACCGTCCGGTCTCCAACCTCCCTTTTTTGGGGAAGGTTGTTGAGAAGGTGGTGGCGCTTCATCTCTGATGGACCTTGAATGAAGCGGATTATTTGGATTCCTTTCAGTCTGGTTTCAGGCCTGGGTACAGCACAGAAACCGCTTTGGTTGCTCTGACGATGATCTCTGGTGGGCTAGGGATAGAGGGCACTCCTCTATCCTAGTGCTTCTTGACCTCTCAGCGGCTTTCGATACCATCGACCATAGTATCCTTCTGCGACGCCTGGAGGAGGTGGGAGTGGGAGGCACCGTTTTACGGTGGTTCTCCTCTTACCTCTCTGACAGGTCGCAGTCGGTGTTGGTCAGGGGACAGAGGTTGCCCCTAGGCAACTGTATCTATCTGCCCCATGCCAACTCAGTGTAGCGGTGGACGTGATGTGCCGATGCCTGGAAGCTGTCAGGATTTGGATGGGGGTAAACAAACTCATACTCAATCCTGACAAGCGATATTGGGTGTACCAAGATACACCCATATTACACCTATCCTCCACAAGCTGCACTGGCTGCCAATTAGTCTCTGGACGCAATTCAAGGTGTTGGTCATTACCTTTAAAGCCCTACATGGCTCAGGACCAGCATATTTGCGAGACCGCCTACTGCCTCATACCTCCCAACAGCCGATAAGATCCCACAGGGTGGGCCTCCTTAGGACGCCGTCAGCCGGTCAGTGTCAGCTGGCGGGGCCTCGGAGGAGGGCCTTCTCTGTGGCCGCTCTGACCCTGTGAAATCAGCTACCCACAGAGGTCCGGACCTCGCCCACCCTCATGGCCTTCAGAAAAGCTGTTAAAACCTGGCTGTTCCGGCAGGCCTGGGGCTGTTGACCTTATTATGTAGGGTCCAGCCCCAACTTGAATGTATGCGTGTTGGAGAATTTTAATCTTCATTTTTATTTTAGTTTGTTTGTTTTCCTTTCTTGTTCTGTGTAAGCTGCCCGGAGTACTCCGGGATTGGGCGGCCTATAAATCTAATAAATTAAATTAAATTTGCTGTTGGTGGTAACATGTTGAATTTTTGCCTTCATGTAGTTTGTGGCTAAGGCTTGTTCTTGAGCTGCCAAAATAAAGCCTTCTGTTTCTTTTTTCAGTGCTCCTGATATTAACCAGTTCCAAGTTAGCTTTTGGTCAGCTTTGCCTTCAATACTTTTCAAGTATTGGCTATGCATAGCCTTGTTTTTCCAATTTTCAGCTCGCTTCTCAATTACTTCTTTCTTATATTCAGCTTTTGACTTAGTTGTCTTTAAAAGGCCTCCTTTATTTACTTCCTCAATCATTGGTTCTTCACTTTTCTGGATGTAATCATTCAAGCTGTGTTTTTCTTCTTCCACAGTCTGTTTTACTTGTAGGAGTCCTCGACCACCCTCTGCTCTTGGTAGATATAATCGGTCAACATCACTTTTAGGGTGCAAAGCATGATTCATTGTCATAAGCTTCCTTGTTTTTCTGTCCAAATTGTCCAACTTCATCTGGGTCCACTCAATTATTCCTGCAGAGTATCGAATCACAGGTATAGCCCAGGTATTTATGGCTTTTATGATGTTTCCTCCATTCATTTGGACTTTAATATCTTGTGAATTCGTCGAACGTACTTGGCTGAAGTTAATTCCTTGACTTTATTATGCATTAAGTCAGAGGCCTCTAAAATCCCCAAGTACTTGTAGCCTTCTTCTGGTTTTACTGCCTTTATCATTTCTTCATTCTCAAGTTCTATTCCATCATCTTCTATGACCTTGCTTGCTTTGGTTGCCATTGTTGCACATTTGTCAATTCCAAACTGCATACCAATGTTTTGGCTAAATTCTTTTGTGCTTTCAATTAATAAATTCAGTTCAGCTTTTGTTTTACCAAACAGCTTCAAATAATCCATGTACACCGTGTGAAATTTTAGTCCTTTCTTTGCAAGTTCGTATCCATAGTTCATCTTCTTCAAAATGATTGTCAGTGGTAGCATTGAGAGTATAAAAAGTAGGGGTGAAAGGGAATCGCCCTGGAAAATGCCTCATTTAATTTCAACTTCACCCAGTACTTCTTCATTAGCTATAAGCTTCATTTTCCAGAGGTTCATTGACATTTCCATGAATTTTTGTATGTTGCTGCTGATGCCAAAGATTTTCAGGCATTTCTTGATTCAGCTACGGGGAACAGAATCAAATGCTTTCTTATAGTCTATCCAAGCCATTGAACAGGTTGGTTCGTCTTTTCTTTGAATTCTTTAGAATTAGTTTGTCAATCAGAGTTGGTCCTTTGTTCCTCTTGAATTTTTGCAGCATCCTTTCTGTTCTACAGGAAGCAAGTTATTTCTTTCCAAGTATCCATAAATTTGGTTTGCAATGATACCAGAAAGGAGCTTGTATGTTGTTGGCAAACAGATGATAGGCCTATAGTTTCCAGGATCCTTTCCTTTTTCTCTATCTTTTTATCCTCAATCTGTTTGATCCATTTTGCATTTCTGTTGTGCTTCTTGTTGTTTTCCCACAAATTCTTCCAGAATTTCAGAGCTTTCTCTTTATCAGGCTTTTCATTTGTTGTTACTCCATCTCCACTTTCCAAGCTCTTATAAAACTGGTGCTGATTTGCTCTGAACTGTGAGTTTTCCTTGAATTGAGTTACTTGGTTTTCATATCTTTTAATCTTTTCAGCAACGGCAACAACCCTCTGCTTCAGCTCTTCTTTTACTATCACAATCTCCTTATTCTCCAAATCGTTTCTGGCTGCTTTTGACCTGCTTGTTCTTTAGCTGACCTTGCCTTAGGTTCTTCAAGTTGCTCAAGTCTCCACAAAAATTTTTGATCTTCAATTCCAACCAAATTTTCCATTTAGGCTTCCTCTTCTTGCCTCTTTGCTTCTTTTGTATTTTCAAACCCAATTCTTTGGTGGTTATGAAGGCTACTGCATACATCAGCTGGTTTGTTTCAGCTAATGTAGTGGTTTGAATGGTTTGCACAGCCTCGTTGACCTTTTTTAGTACCTTTCTCAATTCTTTCCGGTTCACTTGGTTCAGCTTTGGCAAACGTGTTCTTTCAGCATCTTCCATTTGATGTTTTATTTTCTCAGCTAATTGAGCAATATCTGTTGGTGTTTTTTCTTCAGTGCTTCCTTGTTCTTTATCTTCATCCATTTCAGCATCCTCTTCCTCCCTTTCTTCTTCAATTTGCCTTTGAGTCTGCATATCATTCTTGATGTTACTCTTCTTTGTTGGTATACTCAGACCATTAGTTGCTTTCTCTTTGATTCCTATTAATTCTGCTGTAGTGAAACATTTGTGGTTTACAATTACACGTTGTTGGTCCATTAGCCTTTGTTCACTGATATCACAGTCCGTGTGGTTCACCTTCCAAATCTGATACATTTGTTTTTGAAATCCATAGCATCCAGCGGAACCCTTTTAATCCGGGTGACGGTTCAGCTGGCATAAATTTCATTTTTTTCATATTCACCATATTTGAATGGGTTGTGGAGCAAATTTTGTCTGGCTCTTCACCTAAGACCTGTCTGATATGGTTGTACCTGTCCAGCTTATCCCTTAGGATCATTAGAGTGTGCAAGCTCCTTCACTATGACAAGGTAAATCTCCTCGGAGGGGTATTATTATTATTATTATTATTAGTAGTAGTAGTAGTAGTAGTAGTAGTAGTAGTAGTATTTATTACTATTATTATTATTAGTAGTATCTATTTTATTCATTAAACATGAAACTCAGTCAATTGAACATTTAAAAATGTGTCAAAATTGTTGTTGTTATTATTATTGTTGTTGTTGTTAGTATCATCTTTTTTATTCATTAAACATGAAACTCAGTCAACTGAACTTTTAAAAATGTGTCAAAAATTATTATTATTATTACTATTACTATAATTTATTTGTTTATTTAGGCACCTATACCATTTGCAGTGCCCATTGGAACACCAGTGGTCCTCACTGCACAAGTTGCAAGTCATTGGTGTAAAATATATCCAAACATTATTGCACTCTTTATTTTAACAAGATCCTCTGCCCACATACTGTATATTACAAAGAAAACTGCATGGGTGTGTAGTCTCAAGCAGCCTAGTTCAATTTAAAGAAGACTTTACTTTGGTTAGGTGCTGATCTAAATGAATCTAACCCACAGATAAGAAGGTACTTGTAGGCTAAAGCATCAGAAATATTTTGTCTTGGATAGAAAATGAATGGAGGGACAGTCCACTGAGTATCTTTTATTCCCTTGCTGAAAAACACTCTTAGGATTCACTATGTATAGCAATGGGACAATTTCCACTTTGTTCAGTACTATATCTGATGTTACTTTTCCTATTTCTCTATGCCATTTGACAAGATCCTTTTTCTAAGTATTTCCTCAAAACATAAGAAACACCCTGACTTTTATCTTGGCATAAAATTAAGTGATTATAAATGATTTGAAAAGCTAAGATGACATTTTGGTCATTTAAAATAAAATAAAATTGTAGTAACAATAGCAGCAACAGCAATAGTGTTGATGTTTATGTTTATTATAGCCGAAGATCCATTAGATATCAAAGCAAATGACAGAATTTATTACATTAAATGATACAAGAAAAATAAATTGTTAAATCCAACACTGATGATTTGTTAACAATATATGACGGGGAGGGGGGAAATCAGCTATTGAGTAGTTGTGTCCTATTTTGATACCATCAAAAATCTGGTTGTTGTAAGGATCTATGTCAGAAAGCAAGAACCTCAGAATAATTACAGCTACCTGGTATCATTTTTTTTAATATAAGCCAGCCAAAGTCTGGCAAGACTCTGTATAAGCATTGTCAATTCTACCTCTTCATTTTGAAAATGTTAGAGAAATTAATTTATTAGGACATTGGGGGGGGGGAGTAGGTGCGACATAATGTAACAACTGGTTCGCCTAACACCAGAAAGGTGAGCGCTCGCGCATGCTCGCTTTGCTCACGCACACATCATCCACCCTTGTATGCAGCCATCTGTGCATGCACACGGCTCCAAAAACACGATGATATATGACCAAAATAACCCCTGGATGGGCTCAGGCCCACCTTCTCATCAGAACTATTGGTTCACCCAAACCAGTCTAAACCAGTGACGTGCGGTGAGGTTGATACCTGGTGAGGCTCAGCAGGGCAGCGGTTGGCCTCGGCGGGGGGGGGGAATTTGCATCTTGGGAGCAACCAAGCGCCCGGGTCTGCAGCAAAGGCGCTTGGTGGCTCCCGCGATGCAAAGGGCCCCGCTGCCCCCCTCGCTGTCCCAGCCTGCGTCCGCTGCTTCTCCAAGCTCCGCCGCTGGAAGTCCCGGATCGCCTCTGGGGGAAGGCTGAGTGAAAAACGGAGTGAAGCTTCTCCGCAGCCTCCCGGCACTACGCAGAGGCTCTCACAGGAGCGCGTGCCAGCGGCCGGTGGCCCGGAGTGGCCCCGGCTGTGAGACAAGGGAGCGCTTAAAGTAGCCGCTGCCACTGCCGCCACCCCCCCCCGCCGGGTGAAGGAGGGGTGGTGGCGGCGGCGGCAGCCCACTCACCCACTCCTCTCTCCTCTGAAGCACGCCCCGCCCAACGTAAGCGTGCTCAAGAAGACACGATTGGCTGCTTCCAAATCAGGAGGCGGGAGAATTAGTGCCTCTTTTCCATCTGAACTTCTTTGCCTTTTAACTCTTTATTAACTTTTAGAAGGCGAAAAATTCCTTATGGAAAAGAGGCCCCGAGTTCTCTCGCCTCCTGCTTTGGTTAACACTAAGCAGTCACCAAGCCACTGTGAGCTGGAATCTGGTAGCAACTATCTTGGCTTTAATTATTTAAAAAATATATATTTAAATTTCTTTCTTTTTCCTGAGGAGACTGGTGAGGCTCCGCCTCCCTTGCCTCTAGTGACTGCACGTCCCTGATCTAAACCAGCAGCAGCCCACCACTGGGGGGGGCGGGTGTTAAGATCCTCAGGGCAAATGTCACAAAAAGATAGTGGGAAGGCTCTCCATATTTATAACAATGAATAATCTGCATCAACAAGGATCCTGATCAGTGGTGGGTTGCCAGTTTTGTTACTACCGGTTCGGGCGCACTTGCAACACTTCTGCACATGCACTGAAATGTCCGCCGCTGCTATTACTGATTCAGCCGATCCGGGCTGAACTGGCAGCAACCCACCACTGATCCTGATGTAGTTAAGGGACTGCCACAGAAATCAGGAAACTCCAAATTCTAGTCAATCAAATGAATAAAATACTCATATAAATATAAATAAATGAATGAATCCGGACTGAAAATTACTATAGATAGTCCTTAACTTACAAATGGTTGCTTAGCAACCATTCAAAATTATGATGTAAAATCAGGTCCAGACACATGGTGGCCTGCTTAACAACTGCAACAATTTAGGACTATAAATCCAGCCATAATTATGGTCATAAGTCGAGGATGATTTAAGGGGAACCCCCCCCCAAACCATAGTTAATTCCTAATTTTGCAAATGTTAAGATCCAAATGATTCCTGAAAAGTCAATGATTCTGAGTAAGAATGGAAATAAAGAACACAGTTGCATGAAATAGCTGGCGTACACTGTTAATCATCTGAAAATCTCACTTGCTCTACTTTCCATTTAAATGGGTTGGTGTGTCTCAGGCATTATGCACCAAAGATACTGATGGAAGCCCCGATACGCTCTCCAACTTTCCTTCTAAGATACCTTTGGCAAAAGAAGCAGACTAGATGCCCATCAGGAACACTCTAAATCAGGGGTGTCAAACTCAAGTCCTGTGGGCCAAATCTGGACAATGGGGTGCTTAGATATGGCCTGCAGGGCTGACCTGAAACAGCAAAGGGCTGCCCACCAGCCCTCCCGAGTTCGGTTTTCACTGGCAGAGAGTTGCAGGAGGCCATCACAGCCAAAAATGGAGCTCAGGAGCCCGTTTCCTCTGGTGGAGCGCTCGGGCCACTACAGGTGCCCCCGACACAAGTGGTGTCAAGCTAACCACACCCACCTCAGCCTCCCAAGGTCAAACACAACCCTGATGCAGCCCTCAATGAAATTGAGTTTGACACCCCTGTTCTAAGATATCTTTGGCAAAAGAAGCAGACTAAACACCCATTCAGAAACATTCTTAATCTTGTGGTGGTGCAAGCTGCAAAAAAAATTTAAAAAAATGAATTGCCATGCTGTTAAAATACTTAGTTGGGATATTTGAAGAAGAGCTATTATGGAGTGGAGAATGAGATGACTTTGGAAAGACTAAGATTCCCTGGGCTAGCAGGAGGATGTTATTTATCACAGGCTACTTAATCAGTCTCATTTCATGACATACCCAGGCTGGGTGGCACTGCTAGCATTTGTATATCTATATGCTTGATCACTTTCTTTATATTGTATACCGTGTCTATGACATTCTGTAGATGAATGCAGAGTATGTTTACTCTACTAGTGCTCGATCATTATCTTGGGTGAACAGCCAATGTACCACCTCCTCCATACTCATTATTATGGTGGCTGAATACCAGCAATTGATCACGCTCCTGGCTCTGTTCAACAGCTCTTTGGGTGGGAATAGTGCCGTATCTGTTCGCTTTGTGATGGCAGTAAAGTATAGGGGGATGGGGAATCAACAATCTTATTTTTTGCTGTTGCTTATTTATTTTTTTCATTTATTAAGGTTTTATTTTATTATATAAAATACAAAGAAGAGAAGAAAAAATAGGAAATTAAGGGAAGGAAGGGAAGCGAGAAAAGGGCGGTGTGAGATACAAGGGGAAAGAGAGAAAGAAAGAAAAGGCGACATTGACTTCTAACTCCTTTTAGCACAGTACAAGATAAACACACTCCCACCTCGACTTTTTTGCTTTTGCACATTAATATATAACTAGTCATTCCTATAATCGCAAATCTTTCTGATCAACAAAACCAAGGTCAAAGGTTTTTTTTTCCTTCGCAAGCACAAAATCCAGACGTAATATCCAAATAAAAATATATTTTCCTCTTTGAACATTATAATCAATTTAACCAATTCTCCTGCTTTATCATCCGGGCTACAGAAATAATGTGCATTTCAATTTGCACCTAATAATCTTTGTGAACTGTCACCATTTTTATTTACAAAATTCATTGCATTCTTTTAAATTTTTTGACCTTACTGAAAAAAAGGGAAAACCCCCTAATTTTTTCACCCTTTTTTTCCTTCAAAGTACTAAAGTTTAAAAAAACAAACTTTGTTTTAAAATCAAAACTTTCTAATACATCTTTTTCTGTTGCTCATTGAGAAGGCGTTAACTACACACACACAGAGACACACACACACACACACACACACATTTTATTCACCTACACAAAATGGGGATAGGGATAGAATACTGAATATCTGTATAGTGTAGTCTGAAAATGTTGGTGAACTATTGACTTAATCCCATGAAAAATGTGACACAGCCGAATATTTTTTGGGAATGAGCTGCAGTGCCTCCATATGAGGCCTTTGCTTTATTCAATGTGGTTCTTGCCTGTCTAATCAAACAATGTTGACTATTTGAAGAAAAAACTCAGGTATTTTTTTCTGACTCTAAGCTGATTTCAAACTAGAATGAAGCTAGTGTTTTCTGTTGCAGTGGGGATATCTGCATTACTTCCTTAAACAGAAGGGAGTATTTAACTGCTGCGGAGGTTGATGCTGGTTAGCTTGTGAACCAGCTAAAGAAAATATTGTCCAGATTGGATTGTTTCAGTAGTTGATTTGTCAGGTTGAATAGATCCAGGCTTCCTACTCCATAATTAACCTGCCACTGTTCTCGATTTTCTACTCCTGCAAAACAATTGCAAAATGCTTTTTTTCCTGTAGGTAGGAAAATATATAGATATGGATATATAGCTACTGTACATAGATGTGCATGCATGTATCTTTATCTATGTTATATGTGTCATATGCACACACATGTACACCTAAAATGTATATATACTAAGTGAAAGCATCAAAATAGACATACATGCAGACACAACAAGCCTCTAACATCTTCTAGCACTTCCTTAATCACTAACTCTGTAATAACAACTGATATAATACTTTTCGATCAT
Source organism: Thamnophis sirtalis (assembly GCF_051295495.1). Lineage (NCBI taxonomy): Eukaryota > Metazoa > Chordata > Lepidosauria > Squamata > Natricidae > Thamnophis > Thamnophis sirtalis. Next base: position 28,264,935 of record NW_028261381.1, on the reverse strand, counting down.
ACAGAAAGTTGTTGATTGGAAACACAGCAGGATTTTTTAATTTTTTTTCTTTTTTCCTCTATGCTTTCCATTTTTTCCCCTTAAAAAATAACTACAGTGGGTACCTAGGGAAAACAGTATGTTCCATCTCATAATTGGGTGGATCAGGTTGCCCTGACTAAAAACAATCTTTCCCCTGGTGTAGTTGACAAAGGGAGGAGAGCCTATGGCTTAGAGGTTAATACATGTATCTAATATGCAAGTAGAGACTATACTAGTCTCCCTTTATTTCTTTGTCAGTAAAACATAAACATTCAACAATGGAGTTTCATTTTCCCCATCATTTGATGTAAAAGAGGATAAAACACTTTTTCCTCAAGTGGTTGTGGATAAAGGATAAGTATAAAGGGATGCCTTCTATCCCTGGCATCCAAAACTAATTGCTGATATGGGAGTGGAAACGAATTTGTCCCTTGTCTAACGCTTAACAGATTGACAGAATTGGAAGGGACTTAGTAGGTCATCTAGTCCAACCCCCTGCCCAAGTAGGAGACCCTACACCATTTCTGACAAATGGCAGTCCAGTCTCTTCCTGAAAGCCTCTAGGGATGAAGCTCCCACAACTTCTGAAGGCAACTTCTGTGCCACTGGTTTATTGCTCTCACGGTCAGAAAATTTCTCATTTCCAGGTTACAGGCGGCCTTTCCTCCTATCAATGGGAACTTCTTTCTGGGATGAAATGAGCACATGGCAGCGGCTCATGCTTTTGCAGGTAGTCCTCGCTTACCGACTGCTCAAATTACTGACTGAAATTACCACAGTCTACTAAGTAAGAATTCTTGAAAGCTTGCCGAGTTGACATGTAAGTTGATATAACACTTGTATAAAGTTATTACAACAGTGTAAAAGAAACAAAACCATTTTGCGACCAATCTTCACATTTATGATGGCTGCAGCATTCCCGCAGTCCCATGATCACTATTTGTGTGCTTCCCAACTGGCTTGTGACAGGCGGAGTTCATTAGAAAATGTGGAAGGAAAATCACAATCACAGGAAATTTTGTTTAATGATCGAATGGGAAGGGATGTAGTAAGTCCATTGCAGTTATGTGGTTTTCTGCTTAGTGACCATGTAATAGTGTGGTTGCTAAGTGAGGACTTTCTGTATAAATAACAACATGAAGCAAAGTGGCCCTGGTTTCCCCCCCCTTTTTTAAATAAACAGGTATATTTGTCTAAATTCTCTCTTATAACAACATGGATGCATGATTGAGACGCCCCAATTTATTTCATTTAATCACAGGAGATTAAGGCTGTTGACTGAGAAAAAGCCAGAATTTTTATCATTCAAAATATGCCCACCCAGATCAGGACAAGTGGAAGCAGCGGATTTCAATGTCTGCACTGGCTTTCCCACAACTCATTGCATAGCAGAGATCCAACCGAAACACACTCTCCATTGGGCATGAGAAACAACATCTCCCACTTCCAAGGTTCTGCCAAACCTCTTTGCTCTGCCTTTTGTAAGCGTGAGGGGTGAGTGGTGATGCCATTGCTGATGATAGTGTTCAAGGAAGAAATGTATTTACTAAATTGAATTTTGAATGGGATAGCAAAGAGATTGCCAAAGGCAAGGCTGATATAATCCTCGCCGCTTAGTTCATGTAGTTGCATACAGGCGAAACAACCATATCATTTACGGCAGAAGAAAAGAGTAAAAGGAATCACAAGACAGAAGATTTATTAGTGCTCACATTTAATGTTATTGTAGCCCAGTGTAACTGTGTGTTAGAGCAGGTCCAATCACTTTCATTTATCATAAAACACAAATGGAAAAGAAAACAACTCTGGAAACTTGGGGATTGTTTGCTTTCTGCATTTTGGGGAGGGTTTTTTTGTTGTCGTTTTATAAGGGAATATATACTTGATAACTTGACTTGGCTATTTGTCATTTAATGGTTTATAATGCCAAGATTGTACGGGATGCCATCTTTATTGTAACTATTTTCTGTGGCTAGCAGCAATCCCAGTACCCACCAAAATTACAGTATATAAAGCCAGAGAAAAAGCAAAGCTAAAATGCATAGTGCAATTTTTACAACATGATTACACCATATTAAAGCTGCAGGAAATAATAATAAAAAAGAAAACCTAAAATCGGTTTTTATCTCCGCTTTTCCTATAACCATCTCATCAAACTACGGTAAGCATATTCCTTGCCCTTACTCTTTTAAAACCCAGTGTTGCTTCTGTACTGGCGTCCCTTCCCAATTATTTCAGATTTTTAAAGTTAATATTGAAAAGGCATAAGTCACATCTGGGAAAGGAGAAATAAATGAATGCATATATACTTAAGCCTATGAGCATTTAGTAGCTGTCCTGCTATTGCAAACAGTTCTGAAGCTCTGGTAAAATGCTAACTTTTTCTCAATTCAATTCAATTTATTACATCATAGACCAGAACAAATGAAAACACTCAGTAAATATACAATTTAAGTAAGTGTGTGTGTGTGTGTGTGTGTGTGTGTGTGTGTGTGTGTGTGTTTTCCAGCTTAACTCTGGAACGCCTGGAGCAGTTTCAACCAAACTTGGTAGTTGTAGTTTGTAGTTTGTAGTTTTATTAGAATTTGTAGGCCGCCCTTTTCCCTGAGGGGACTCAGGGCAGCTCACATAAAACTGGGAAGGGGGGAACACAAACATCAAGATAGAAGACATATAATAAAATAGTAGGCAACATACATTCATCATTCGGGAGGGGTAACTATCCTTATCCCCAGGCCTGACGGGCGAGCCAGTTCTTCAAGGCTATGCGGAAGGCTTGGACGGTGGAGAGGGTACGAATCTCCACGGGGAGCTCGTTCCAAAGGGCCGGGGCTACTGCTGAGAAGGCCCTCCTCCTTGTGGTTGCCAGCCGACACTGGCTGGCCGATGGGATACGGAGGAGGCCTAGTCTATGGGATCTTATTGGTCGCAGGGAGGTAATTGGCAGAAGGCGGTCTCTCAAGTATCCAGATCCACTGCCATGTAGGGCTTTATGGGTGATTAATAGCACCTTGAAGCGCATCCGGAGATCGACAGGCAGCCAGCGCAGCTCGCGGAGGATGGGTGTTATGCGGGTGAATCGAGGTACACCCGCGATCACTCGCGCGGCTGCGTTCTGCACTAGCTGAAGCCGCCGGATGCTCTTCAAGGGCAGCCCCATTTAGAGCACATTGCAGTATTCTAGCCTAGAGATCACAAGGGCCCGAGTGACTGTTGTGAGAGCCTCCCGATTCAGGTAGGGTCGCAACTGGCGCACCAGGCGAACCTGGGCGAATGCCCCCCTGGCCACAGCCGTTAGGTGGTGGTCAAATGACAGCTGTGGATCCAGGAGGACTCCCAAGTTGCGAACCCTCTCTGAGGGGTGCAAAATTTGACCCCCCAGCCTGAGTGTTGGAATATTAGTCAAATCTTTGGGAGGAAAACACAACAGCCACTCGGTCTTTTCTGGGTTGAGCACAAGCTTGTTAACCCTCATCCAGTCCATAACGGCCTCAAGACCCCGGCTCATCACATCTGCCGCTTCATTGAGTTGGCACGGGGCGGACAGATACAATTGAGTATCGTCCGCATATTGATGGTATCTAATCCCGTGCCTGCGGATGATCTCTCCCAGCGGTTTCATGTAGAAACCGTTGGTACATAAACCATGGTACATAAATGACTTACTCTCTGGAGAAAAATACTGTCAGGGTAAGACACCCCTAACACCCCTCAGGATGTGTGTTCTGTTAAGATACAGCCTGTTGTGCCAAACTGCCATACTGGCTTCTACTGTACAGCGCAGTGGCGTTGCCATGGTAACAGCTTCACTGTACTCCATAAGGGGGCTCCCTCTGGTAAAGGGGAAAATCCAACATTAGAAATTACGTTTGGTTTGGAGATTTCCCCCCTATAAATAAATACCTGGCAACACTGGGTTATTGGCTAATCTATGATAAAATCCAGTCCATCAATTAGACATAGTCTAACTATATTAAAATTACAATCTATAAACTGTATGATCTGTTGTCAGTTTAATACTAAAAGGGAAAAGAATAAGCAGTGCAATGGATTTGCCATGTTTGTTGCATAAAATAGCTATGGTGGATTAGACACGTGTTTCCGACAAATCCTCAGGCTGCTGTGCAGAATCTAGCCACATGTGCTGTAGTTATGGCCTGCTCATCCTTAGGCAGCCACTGGAGAAAAGCAGTGTTGGAACAGCCAGGATACCTAGCAATTTTGGAAGCAGGGGTGGGTTTCAACCGGTTCGCAGCGGTCCCCGCGAACCGGTTGGTCGGCGAACCCGGAAGTAAGTAACTTCTGGGAACGGCGAAGGGCCCACCCACGCTCCTTACCTGGTTTTGATGAGTTCTGCACTTCCACGCATGCGCAGGACGCATACAGCGCCTGCGCGATCCTCCAGGAGCAGCTGGAGCATCGCACAGACGCTAGTACACATGCGTGCACTGCGCGCGTGCACGAGGACACCGCCGGCCCCGTTCCAACTGAACCGGTTGGAATGGGGCGAGAAACCCACCCCTGATTGGAAGGATATGTTTTTCAAAATATCTCTGTAAAAGGAACATTGAAGGAGTGTGTGACCAATGATCCCCACCTCTCCTGAGCTTCAAGAACAGAGTATTTCAGTCAATGGTATCTTTTTATACTTGCCGTACAGGATGGCCAATGGAAACGCTGTGAGCAAAAATGCTTTCTGATGGTTTGCTGACTCCACTGGTTAACATAGCTAACAGGAGCAACAACGCATCTGGAGCCAGAAACAGTGGAGCTTTCCCTAAGTCCATTTGCCTTTCAATGTCCTCTCTCTCTCGGTGGCGTCATAGACTCTGCCATCTTGTTTTTTGCTTCTGTGCATGTGCAGAAACAATTTTTTTAGTACTGTGCATGCAGGGGATGGGATTTAGCACATCCCTGACCAAACCGGAACCCCTTCCTGCCTCCAGAGCAGATTTTGAGAAGCTGAGGAAAAGAGAGAATTGACACCTGATGCCAATGGAAGCTACTACTCCATCCACGAAGTACACAATTGAATGTCACTGTCCTTTCTATGTTTTCATTTTTGTTTGTAACAGACGTCTAAAAATGACATTTTATAAATAGTCTCAGTCGTACGTATATTATGGCTTCTGTTGTTGCAAAAATCATGAACTGTTTCTCCCAAATCAATTTCTCAGGAGACATAACAGGCAAATAGAAAGGTTGCTTAAATGATCTTGTCCCCATCCTGAAACTGGAAGATTTAATAGTATTCTTTATCTTGTTTTAGTTACTGCCATAACTATTGCCTAATGTTTTTTTGCCAGAGAGAACAATGAATGTGTTTGTGTGTGGGTATGGGTGTGTGTGTACATATACAGTAGGTGCAGGTGTGTGTGTGTGTGTGTGTGTGTGTGTGTGTGTGTGTGTGAGAGAGAGAGAGAGAGAGAGAGAGAGAGAGAGAGAGAGAGAGAGAGAGAGAGAGAGAGAGAGAGAGAGAAGACTTCCTCTCACATATTTTGGAAATGTAGCTGCTACCAGCAAATTCCCATTATTTCTGATAATTATGATGCTTTGTGTCAGCCCCGAAGCCATCTTGACTTGGAATCTTTAGGGCTGCCACAGTGGTGGATGGGCAAGCTGTGGGAACGTGAGGGTGGATGGAGACAGTGTGTATAGCCATAACAACATATTTTCCCTTGGGAGTCATGGACGTTCAGCCTGCAATTAGGGAGGCGTGACTGGGAGTCAACTACAGTTTGGACAGCGACCTGATTGGACCCTGTGATGCCCATGTGGATGTAGGGGAAGGAACGCTAACTTTACTTTGGGTGGGGAAAACCCGGGGGCTTCAGATTCGGTTTTTCCCAAATATGCCAATATGACTTCTCCAATCAATTCAAGCTTTGAGGAAAATGCCTTCCTTGGAGTTTTGATTTCATTGGAGGTTTGTTACTTGGAATGCTGACAGCTTTGCATTATAATTTTTCCCCAAACTGTTTCCTGCAATAGTTCTGGAGCAGAGGTGGTATTCAGTAGGTTCTGACCAGTTTTGGAGAACCGGTAGTGGAAATTTTGAGTAGTTGAGATAACCGGTAAATACCACCTCTGTCTGGCCTCACCCCCATCTATTCTCTGCCTCCTGAATCCCAGCTGATCGGGAGGGAATGGGGATTTTGCAGTATCCTTCCCCTGCCACACCCACCAAGCCATGCCACGCCCACAGAACCAGTAGTAAAAAAAATTGAATCCCACCACTGTCCTGGAGTCAGCAAATTACATAGGGATATTGAAATTTCTGTCTTCCAAACTTCAGATCCTTAATATTTCAATATTTCTCATTCTGCTTCTACATTTTTTCCTAATGTCCATAAAGAAAGAATGAATAGTTTGCAGAAAAGGGTTGAATTTCCTGGGATCTCAGCTTTGGTAAAAAGCCCACACTTTGCACTGTCATAACAGATCACTCGGCTAGAATGCCCAATATTGGAAGAAATAAGACTGGTGGCAAGGTTGAGTTGTGAAGATCCAGTTGTGATAAAATGTTGGTAAACGATTTGTGGAAAATGTGACAAAAGTGAGAAATGTTTCTGGAGACACTTGGTGGATTTCAAATTTGCCAACATGACTGTGAGGACAAATGTGTGGCCAATAAAACAATATTCAAAGCTGACTACTAACTCAAGATAGGGCAGGGTGACTCATTGCTAATTAGAGGTCTCAGTTATGCCAACTTGGCACAATAGACAACATGTCACTGGCAGTATTGCAGGGTTTTGCAGCAGTATTTTGCACTGAATTCAGTTATATTCTAGATTTTCTGCACTGCACTGTCTAACCTTCTTTGAAAATCAGAATTCCCTAGTTAAAGGGCCAAAACCTCACCAAATGTTGACCACCATAAACAATGAATGAACCCTAAACACAAAATTGGACAAGCTATGCTACTGAAGGACAGATGTACATATTATGAAGTAGAAGTCCTACTGATATTCAGCTGACAGTTGGCTGTGAACTGCCATGCATCATACAAATTAAAGATAGATCACCCCCAGTGGCTTACAGACAAAATCAAGCAACATAACAATTAAAGGCAACGTGTTCCATATTCAGATAGCAGCATGAAAACATGCCCATTTAAAAGCTGCAGAGGAATCCATAGCAATCCACTATGCAAATGAAATGTATAGAACGTCTTCTGCAGTCTTTAGTCTGGGGCCTTTCATGGTTCTGCATGACATTGTTTCTCCATTTCTTTTAATGAAGGAATATTTGGCCCATCCACTTCTGTTCACGTTAATCTCTGCAGTTAAAGCGAATGGAGACACACATGCAAATGAGTTGTGTAAATTAACTATTGGGTCCTTTAACAGTTACAAGTATAGAAATTGAGTTCTGGGTATGGTCGGGTAAGGATATCATTCTTGCGCTGAGTCTTCTATTAAAATATATTTAAGAGACAAGTTCTTTGCTCCCCACATAAACTGTGATGTTATTTTAAAGTATTATTGTGTCCATCGTAGATAAAATTTGAGTGACCAAATTGCAGTATTGCAGTAAAGTGCATATGTTAGTTGGACAATGACAGTCCTTCTGGAATAAACCCAACCAAGTATTTGGGGTGATTTTGGGCTAGTCATTCCCTCCCACAAGAGGTTTGTTGTACAAATTTTATTTTATCATTTTGATATGATTGTAAGACTTTTCTCTCTCTCTCTCTCTCATCTATCCATCCATCTATTCTTTCTCTATCTATCTATCTATCTATCTATCTATCTATCTATCTATCTATCTATCTATCTATCTATCTATCTATCTATCTATCTATCTATCATATCTATCTATCTATCATCTGTCCGTCCACCCACCCATCCATCTATCCATTTCTAGCTATCTACGGTATCTATATCTACCTACCTACCTACCTACCTACCTACCTACCTACCTACCTACCTACCTACCTACCTACCTACCTACCTACCTACCTATCATCTCTCTCTCTCTCATCTGTTCACCCACCCATCCACCCATCTCTATCTAGCTATGGTATCTATCTATCTATCTATCTATCTATCTATCTATCTATCTATCTATCTATCTATCTATCTATCTATCTATCTATCTATCTATTTTCTTCTTCTTCTTCTTCTTCCTCTCTCCCTCCCTCCCTCTCTCTCTCTCTCTCCCTCCCTCCCTCCCTCCCTCCCTCTCTCTCTTATAAGCTGTGTGTTATGGGAAAACTTGGAGGAGGAAGTATTATAAAGCCTTGAGGTCTGGGAGAAAAGACAAGGCATCACCATAATAAAGAAGGAAGCAAATGATATTTTTTGCAGTTATCACATTGGTTGTCATAGGTTTCTGGATGAATCCAAGATACTGGTTTAACCTTTGAAGTCCTGCATTGGCCATTCTCCTGCCCACTATCAGTCTGCCTGTTGCGTTCATTCTGGGAAGGGCTGCTGAAAGTTTCCACTCCATGTGAGGTAAAAGGAGTGTCCTTTCCCAGTGTTGAAACTCATGTGACTTTGGCGCATACACCCCTCATGCCCAAACACAACCCTCTTGCTTGCCTTTCACAAAAAGCCATGAAGACTGAGGTTCCAATGGGCTCTTAGCATAGACAGTGGACTTGTGCTGCCTCTGTAATTCATAACCAGATTTATGTCTAGGCGTTTATTTTTATTATTGATTTATTGAGATTGTAATTATTATGCTCCCCCTTTAGGGCCCTGACTATAATCTCCAAAAGTGGTTATTAGTTTGTCCTTTTTAATTGGACTGGAGAAGAAAATCAGAAAATACATGAATACAAAATCCACCTTGTGGATTCTGTTTAATTTTAATTCAATATAAATAAAATCTTAAGGTATATTTTATACAAGCCTGGCCATCATCACCACCACTATGTTTGGCATGTCTCCATATCCCCTTTCCCCTCCTAAAGTTGTAGAATAATGGACAACCATTTATCTAAAATGGTATAGGGTTTCTTGCTTGAGCCAGGGGTTGGACTAGAAGACCTCCAAGGTCCCTTCCAACCAGAGGTGAAATCTTCCCGGTTCAACTGAACCAGTAGGGACGATTGTCTTTGGTTCTGCGAACCAGTAGTAAAAAAAAAAAAAAAAAGCTTCCAAGGATCGCGCGGCTCACAGCTGATCTGTGCGATTGTCGGAAGCTTTCCCCCCACTTTTTAAAGCATCTTTTTGCCCAAAGGGGCAGGGGAAAAATGCTTTAAAAAGTGAAAAAAAGTTGGTCACATCCACCCAGTCACATGACACGCCCCAAGCCACGCCCACAGAACGGTGGCAAAAATATTTAGATTTCACCGCTGCTTCCAACTCTGTTATTCTGTTATAACAGGGATAAGCCCATTGTAACCACATGCGTTGTTTTAACATTTCTATTCTCAGGTCCCACTTCGAACCCACCAGTCTGGTTATGTGGATTTTAACGGTGTCATATTCATTTTATGAAATGTGCACATCTGGCGCTTGAGCTTGTCAACCAACTCACAAATAATGAATAATGAAAATCTAGCAGGGGCTCCTGGATGAGCTGAGCTTTTATTTATCCGGCTTAGTTCTGAATTTCAATATGGAATCTTTCCTGTAGTGAACACCCAGAAGGTCCAAAATTGGACTGGAGGCAAGGGTCATCATTCCCAATGAATTGTGTGAATAGATTTTTATCCCCCTGTTTTTCATACATATCCAAGTAGAAGTTGACAATCCTATTTCTGTGACTAGCAAATTCACTGTTGGTTCCTTGGAGTTTTCAGGCATTCCTAAAAAAATTTGTCCGGGATTCATCTTATCCGCCCCCAAATGTTGGCAGTTGCCAAATTCCATCAAATTTCACTGTAACAAATGCAGCCAAGGATTTAGAAGGAAGGCCCAGTAAATCAATAAAGGCCTGATAAAGACGTGTAAGGGATTTGCAGCGCACTTGACAGTTTTCCCATTCAGGAAGCATCCCGAAGCTCCGTGATTGACACAGATGATGTCCAGCTATGTCAATTAGCAAGGGAACCGTATTTTAGATTTAAATTAGTACTTCTGATTATTTAATATAACATCAGTACATGAACAGCTATTTTACATAATTAGACTTTATTTTTTTTTAAAAACCAGCCACCAGAAATGTATAGCCAAATTTTTACGGATCATGTATTATCTGCAATTTCCCCTAAGGTCCCCAATTTTGTGTTGCTTTCACACTTTCTAGATCAGTATCTAACAGTTTCATTAATTTTACAGTTTATGATTTCTATTCGGTCTTTTTATGTAGATGCTCCTGAGAGCTTCAGAAATTCTAGTCAGACATACGGTGACATGGGGTTGTGAAATATGGATGAGGGATTTTTTTAATGTTATTATTAAATGCCCAATTATCTTGTAATAAATGTATTTATTAAAGCCTATTGCGATGATGTCTGCATTTCTTCACCACCCCATAAAAGTCCAAGGCTAATCGGACTGATTTCTAGCCATGATTTATGTAATTTCATACAGTTTCACAGAAAATGTGGAATACTTTTAGTCCTGCAAATATTTAAATCGGACTAGAACTAGAAATTGCACAGCTGAAGAGGAAAAGAATCTGTCTAGCTAAAAAAAATGTTTTTCTTGTTACTAAGACTATAACTAATACCAGATGCTTACACATTTTTTCAGACAATTAAGTTAAAATAATATGAAACATTTAATGCTTGTATATTTTTACTAAATTTCAAAAAATACTTTACAGATATTTAAAATATCCCAGATTACAAAAAGCAAGATGAGAAATAATGGGCAAAATAGATCCCTGTGAATCTGAGCTGATACATATAACCTATAATCTAACGATGAGTTCATACGAAAAAGTTTTTCAAGTATCTAGTACTGTGATGGCCAATTTATGGCATGCATGCCAGAAGTGGCATGGAGAGCCATCTCTCTGGGCACACCAGCCATAGCCTGTTGCTCTTCCGGGTTCTGGTGCACACATGTGCGCCGACTAGCTGGTCTTCATGCACGTAGGAGCGCCAGAACCTGGAAGACCAGGGAACTTTAGCTTCCGGTTTCCGGTACTCCCGCGCCCGAGAGCTGCTCTTCCAGTTTCCAGCACACACACACACACATGCATGCTCTCCCATTTCAGCACTCAGTGCTGGAAAGTTTTACCAACACCGATCTAGTACATGTGTTTTGACTGCTGGCTACTTGGACAGCAAAAAAAGTGCTTCAGACTTCATACGAGTACAATACCTGCCTGATGTTCATTAAAGCAGCTGTGTCTTTGTTTTCTGAGATATATACAGAGACTGTGTGGCCCCTTGAATTAATGGCAGAAAGGTGTTTCATACTTGCAGAAAATTGAAAACAATTCTTCTGAATCATCCTTCAAGTCTGCAGAGTGCTACTGGCCCCTCACAATAGTATAACTGGGGAGAGGGGTTGGCCATCTAATTGAGTAATTAATTATGTGATTCTATTTCATATGAAACAAAGAGCTAAGAATTCCGCTGGACCAGGGTGATGCACCAGATGCCTCCAGTAAATCCACAAGGAACTTTGAACTGGAACTGGGTACAAATGGCCTTTCAAAAATGACCACCAAATCTGTGAGCAAAGGAATTGGGCATACAATTTCTCTGTGTGCATGTTTTTGGGAAGGAAAAATTATCCAACCATTTCTCAAGGACAAGACTTGCCTTTAGCAATGAAACGTTCATTGCTCCTGAAAGCTCCCTCCTGGGAAGTGTTGCCTCCTGAGGACTTTTCTGTGAAATTTAATTAAAATGTGGAAGCCAGGGAGGCCACAGAAAAATGAAAAAAATGAATGGATGCTGTGAAATACAGAGAAGTCACACATTCATACAGATTATCTCTTTGTAAAAAAAAAAACCCAGCAAGAACAAAAGTTTTGTGTTAAAATTTCCCTTAAGATAAATTAAAGATAAAACTGATTGTATTAGTCTACTTTTCTTCATCGTGGAATCTCTCTTGCTCTTTTGGACTACAATGCCCATCAATCCAAACTCCTAGAGTTAATTGGCTGAAGATATAAAAACTGCATTTAAAGGGAAACAAGTTTGACAAAGGCCCAGGTAGATCAAATTTTACATCCAGACATCTTTCAACCTCATAGTATAGTTTGTTTGAGTTTGCCTAAACATGTCTGCAACAATAGCAATCTGCAAACTCTGATTTATAGCTTATTATTTTCTAGTTGTGTTGCATTGTACATTATTAAAATGTTTAAACCATGGCCTATTGCAATGTATCTATCAACTCAGATTTATCTTTATATACAGGCTGCAATCTGGGTATATAACATAAATTGGGGTCTCCATGAGTTGCTTCTATTGTAACAAACATTAACCCAAATTAGTTTTCCCTAACTTGCCTTAATTCCCAGCCACCCCTGCTGGTTGAGGGTTATGGGAGGCGAAGTCCAACACATCTGGAAGAACCCAGACAAAGAAATGACTTTGCTAAATGACATTCGAGCCCTTTTAGCTGAATGAGACTGAAAGGCATGAATATTATTGTTATTAGATTAGGACCCAGATTTTACACACCACCTTCTGTCAAGCCAGTGTATACTCATGTATATCTGACACCCCTAATGCACCTGGTGGAAATAAATGAATTGGGTGTGTTAATCCATTAATTAATTGCAAAATGTGGAGATTGAATTTCAAACAGGAAAAAAAGATGCTGAACTTGAAAAGCAGTGGCAAAAAGGTCATCAGCAGAATTAGCCAAAAAATAGAGGAGGGGGATGAGGAAGTCTGGCAAAGTTACAGTTAAGTAGTCAGTAATACTCTATCGATCAGACATTTTCAATCAATGGCGCTGTGCCTAGATTATTGATGCAAAGGTATTAAGCAAAATTTTATTTCAGCTAACTTGTTGGCTTAGATGTCAACTGAAAGTCATTTCCCCAGTCAATCAGACATAAAATAAATCAGAGCAGAGTTAGCTCTTCTTCTTCTTCTTCTTCTTCTTCTTCTTCTTCTTCTTCTTCTTCTTCTTCTTCTTCTTCTTCTTCTTCTTCTTCTTCTTCTTCTTCTTCTTCTTCTTCTTCTTCTTCTTGAAGCTTTACCTGCCTTACTTTCTAATTACATAATGAACTTTGGGACTTCCACCTTTACGGTGCAATCCTATACATTAAGGGAGCACATACACCATCCCTTCTCCCATCAAACTTGTTGCTGAATTTTAATCTATAATATGATAGAAAACAGAAATGACACCACGTGGAAAGAGTAATTGCATCCAGTTAATTTGCCTTTAAAAGGTGACGTCTCCTTCAAAGTCAAGCTCATGTCTGGAGAGATTTTTTTTTTTTTTTTTTTTGCCAATAATACGGAGTGGCTTGATATTGCTTTTCTCCCAGAAGAAGGTCACAACTCTGGGATTTTCTGCTGGGCTATGTTACTCTCTGCTAGTCTTCAGGTAGGGCTCTATAATGCCATAGAATCATTTTGGAAAAGTCTTTGGAGTGCGAAGATGGCATATTTTTATGTCTCATTAAAGCAGCCTTTTATTGGTTTCTAGGGTATGTGGCTAGGGGACGTGGTGGCTCAGTGGCTAAGACACTGAGCTTGTCAATCAGAAAGGTCAGCAGTTCGGCGGTTTGAATCCCTAGCGCTGTGTAATGGAGTGAGCTCCCTTTACTTGTCCCAGCTTCTGCCAACCTAGCAGTTTGAAAGCATGTAAAATGCAAGTAGAAAAATAGGAACCACCTTTGGTGGGAAGGTAACAGCGTTCGTGTGCCTTTGGTGTTTAGTCATGCTGGCCACATGACCATGGAGACATCTTTGGACAGTGCTGGCTCTTTGGTTTTGAAATGGAGATTAGCACCGCCCCCTAGAGTCAGGAACAACTAGCACAAATGTGCGAGCGGAATCTTTATCTTTACATTTACATTTCAAACTAAGCTACAAAGTCCTCCCACTAAGGGATCTTAAAATGATTGTGTCATTAATTTGTGGGGCAGGAAAATGATGGTCACCAAAGGAATAAATCTTGAAATAAAGTTTGAACTGTGTAATTTCATTTATACAGTAAACTCATACCTTGACTTTCTTTGCTCAGAAGAAGGGATCCTTAAATTGAGTTATTTGTAGCTGAAATCCATTATACATAGATCAGAATGGGGAAAATTATATCAACTTTTGTTATTAGTATTCCATGCTAGCTGTAGAAATAAACTCTGTGTAAATGAATAAATAATTAGGGAGAAAATGAATACAACCCTATATTATGTATATAATCCTACAAAACCATAAAATCAAAATAATGCAAAAGAAAGAACAACCAGCATTTATTACATCCGCAGAATTTATTTTTCTTTTAGTCACCAAGTATATTATCTACCGATCTTGGAGATTTGATAAACATTGCCATTCTTCTATAAAATCCTAAAAACTTTCCGCTTGTTCTCCTCCACACATCCCAGAATTCAGCTGCAGCTTTTGGGGTTTGCTATGGTAACTTTCCCAATTAAATAAAAGGTTCAAAAAGCTATTTGAAACATTTGTGGGGTTTAAAAAAAACAACAGCCTGGGGTCTGGCTAGTGTGGGATGTTGGTTGAAATCAATAGGAAATCCTACTGCTGGTTCTCAGTTGCCCTACAGAAGGGTCAATGCACCATTTTTCCCCCCTTGCTGCATGTGATCTTACGTGTATTCTTAAGTCTGAAAGAATTTTAGTAACGCTGGAATAAGAATGTGGACAAATCTGGTTTCTATCAGTTTGTGATTAGTCGTCATGTTTGTGCTGCTCATTCCTGAATTTCGAAATCCCTCCGGAAACCTGATCAGCACTGTGTAATTACAGCCTGTTCAAATCAAACCAGTCAAATAATGTCAAAAGCAATTATTTTCTTTTCTTTCTTTTTCTTTCTTCTTTTTTTTTTAGCAGAGACTGCATTTTAGAGTACACAGCCGAAAATGCAGATTTCCACAGGCAAATGGCCTGATGACACCCTTTAGTTATTCTTGAACTGAGAACTCTCTGTGAACCTGCCAGTGGATCTTTATTACAGTTGTTGCTTGATTGTGGTTTTTTTTGTGTGCAGCAAAATTTAGAACGGTGCCTTAAAAGATTCGCTTATAATTGTTGTTGTTTTAAAAAACCCTCTGCTTCATGGCATGTGCAGAAAGATTTTACATTAAATAAACAATTATTAATATTAATATTCAAATTATAGCTACTGTTGCAACTGCTGTAATTGTTACTACTACTATTAATATCAACTTCAGCAGCAGCCTATAATTATGAAGGCAGCTGACCAAACAATTAAAATGATATATCTTACATTAAGCTACTAAAATTAAAATAAAACAAAAGTGTGATAAACGGAATATGTATTTAATATTACATGTCTTGACAGCAGCAGGAATTATATTTGCACAGTACTGGAATAATGTGGAAACACCTACAGAAGAAGAGGTAATTAAAAAAAATACTAGATTGCGCAGAAATGGACAGATTGATTTTAAAGATAAAAGAAAAAGAAGATGCAGAGTATTTTCGAACATGGGACCTGTTCTACAAATGGTTGGATAATGGAGGTAGAAATTAGAAGCTGGGAAAGTATTATTATGTAAGCAAACAGATCCAGACAATGTTCACAAAGCACTTATGTATGTAAACCGAAAATGTATAACTAAACTGTTAAAAAAGTAAAATAAAAATAAACATAGCCCATGATACTTTGCAACCCACAGCTGCTATATGGTGACTGATACACTGAGGCTGAAAAGGACAGAATAAGGAAATGTACTTTTATTTGAAGTCAACAACCATATCATTTACATTTGCCTACAAGACCTTCTCTCCAGGTCTACATAGCACACTGCGCCAGGATTTCTACTGAGCCACATCTCCACATCTCAGTCTTGAAGAAATCTATCAAGGCATCTCTCTTCTTCCAGGTGCTTATGGTTCCAATTTTCACTGCCTTATTTTACTGACAATTTTAATCTGCGTTTCAAACTATCCCCATTCCGCTTTCACTTTTTGCATTTTGTGAGTCACCTCAACAAATCAAGCAAGCAAAAATGATGTTTACCTCATTTATGTTTTATGTCATTTAGCAGACTTCGGAGTTCTGGGGACATAATGTAGGTGAAGTCTCGGGTGAAAATAAAACCAAACAAAATTTAAACCCAGGTTAAACTATTTCGTGTAGTTCACATGACTACTTCCTATATAATTTTAAAACGTTCCCTTCCAGATGTGCAGTAAGAGAGTAAATTTTGGAGGAGGCACCTTCAGGTTCGTAAGGAATTAACACGTTTTCCTGGATCGGTGTCTTTTCTACCCACCCTTCCATCAAAGTGAGAAATCCTTGTCCCAAAATACCGTTGGCTTCACAGGGAAGGGGGAGCTGAGTTAAAAATACCCTCCCTGGTTTCCTCTTTCCCTTGGTCAGCCTCCCTTCTTTTAACATAAGAACAGAAGCACTTTATATAAGTATACATACATAAACATTAACATTAGAACCTTCTGCACCGAATCCCTGGCCCACCTAGCCCAGTATTCTGTTCTCACAGTAGACACCCAAATCCACCAGGAAGTCCATTAGTCTCCCAGCAGATGGCCTTCAGAGGCAGTCACATTTGTTTGTTGCCAATAAGACTTTTAACCATTGATTCACTGACTTTCAGGAATTTATCCAATCCTCCATTCACTAGCTTTGTCGTTGTTGTTGTTGCTTTAGGTCAAGAGCCAAAAAAGAAACAAGCAAGAATCACTTCTGTTCCTACTTGGTGTAGAGCCGTGATGGAGAACCTAAAGCATGCGTGCCACAAGTGGTATGTGGAGCCCTCTCTATGGGCATGCAAGCCGTCATCCCAGCTCAGTTCCACTGCACATGTGTGCATGCTTCCAGCCAGCTAGCTGATTTTCAGGTTTCTGCCACACATGCGTGCGGGGTGTCACACATGCATGCACGGAGGGAGGGCAGGAGTGGAGGGTGCAGTGCTCCCCCCACACCCAGTTTTTGGTCCCAGGATGCTTCAGGAAGGACTGCTAGGCCCAAATTGGGCCGCAGGTGGGTCACGCACACATGCACGGGGGGTGGGGGGACATGGGGGAGTCATGCACACATGCACAGAGGTTGTGTGGTGGGGTATCACATGCTCATTGCATTATGGTTGTGGGCACACATGCACAAGCTGTCACAGATGCACACGCCCTTTCGGCACATGAGGATAAAAAGGTTAGATATCACTGGACTAGAGTAAGGGCACTTAATGTTGTGTCCATGGAATCAACGTTTCTCTAGACACTTTCTTGATACCTCCAAATTTCCTCTCTCCAAGGAAAGCTTTTTCGTAGGAGAGGTGAGCTTGCAGCAGGGAATCTCCAGAGCATTTAGGATCTGCAACTTGCTCTTTTAGCAAAGGGGATGTTGGCAGTGATATTGATATACCTGCCACCAAATTTGGTCTCAAACCCAGATACAACACAAAAGGAAGATTAGTATGTGCTTGTCAGATTGTGCTGTTTTACTGCAAGGGCTTCTTCCATCCTTTATGCACAGTTTGCCAGCTGAGGCTGTTGGTTTTTCCCATCCAAACTTTTTATACAATTTTTATACAATTAAATATTTAATTGATGCATTTATGCATGCATGGTATCAATTGCCATAATAAAAAATATTTGTCATAATAAGCAAATGAAACCTTTCATAAAAGAGTAGCTGTGATTATAATCTTTTGTCTGATTTCCCAAACATATCCATCCAATGGCTTTGGGGAATTTAGTGCCCTCTGGATCTCAACTCCCATCATCCTGAATCAGCATGGCCTCTGATCATATTGGCTTTGGGCCATGCCACCTCAGGATGATGATGAGAAATAACATCCAGTAGATCTGGAGTCCTGAGTTGGGGAAATCTGAGACGGGATTTTTTTTTAATCTCTCTGGATTCTTACATTTTAAAATATTGGTTTAATCAATGAGAACATGAGATGAAAGTACTTTAACGTCTTTGACTGGGTCCTATGACATGCATAAACAAAGGTCTGTGATCCCTTCGTGCTTGGTTTATTTGGAGAATACCTTCTTTAGAGTGACAGAGGTCAATTTCTCCTTCCCCTCCCACAGTCATTTAGCAGGGGGAAAGTTCATCTGCCAAAAAATATCCACAGTTGATGGAATTGGGGGAGGGAAAGCAGTAACATCATATGGGGACCATATGCTCCTTGAGGGAATCATTGAGTGAGGAACCACAGCAACCAATCATGGTTGGCCCATTTGCACTGTATTCCAGAGGACTCGACCGAAGTCCTTTTATTGATGGGGGTTAAAAAAAATTAGAAAGGGATGTTACATGAACAAACAATGCCCAAACATTTACATTCTGCGGAAGAAGACAGTTATAAGAGAGAAAGTTACAAGTTTCCACAGTTGCAAGAAACTTTCTTCGTGATTTACAACTGGGTCTGACTGTCACCTCAGTAAATGTTCTCCCGTGTATATTGTAACAAGGAGATGTGTTTGTTCTTGTAGAAAGGAAGGAAGGATGGACGGAAGAAAGGAAGGAAGGAAGGAAAGAAAGAAAGAAAGAAAGAAATAAAAAAGAAAGGGAGGGGGGAGAAAAAAAGAGAAAGAAAAAAAGAAAGGAAAAAGAAAAGAAAGAAAGAAAGAGGGAGGGAGAGAGAGAAAGAAAGAAAGAAAGAAATCACCTTAGTACTTAAATAATAAAGAGAATTATTCAGCAAATATAAATCCTTTAAACCCTCATTATTTTCAGAAAGAAAGAAGAAAGAAAGGGAGGGGGAGGGAGAAAGAAAGAGAAAGGAAAAAAGAAAGGAAAAAGAAAGGAAAGAAAGAAAGAAGTAGGGATAGAGAGAAAGAAAGAAAGAAATCACCTTAGTACTTAAATAATAAAGAGAATTATTCAGCAAATATAAATCCTTTAAACCCTCATTATTTTCAGCAGGAAATCATTGTAAGTAAGCATTCTCTCACTAAAATCAATGGCACTAATTCTCAGTTTTGGCACTACTCCCATTGTGGCGTTTTCTAGTTGGTGGCATAAGTTTTTGCATGAAATCATTTATGACATAGAATATTTATATGAAGAATTAGATTGTAATTCATGACGTTGTTTGCAGCCCAATCCTAGATATCCTTCCCTAGGAATAAATCCCGCTAAATAGACAGTCAGCTTAATTTTATCCATATATGTTAGGAATTCCACTGCAGTTGCTCCTAAATAAATGGACATAAGGTTGCCACTAATAGAAAACCAGCACAAAGGGCAGGCAGTGTATACAAACCTAATCCGTCCATCAGGATCAGCCGAATGCTGTGATCTACAAAAATTAATGTAGTGCTTCCCCCAAAAAGGCCACTGACGATCAGACTCGTGTAGCCCTTTCCCAAATAACCAACCCATCTAACTCAGGAACAACGACATATCTTGGGAGGCAGTCATAGGTTTTAATTAAAAATAATGGGTGTTAAGATAAAAAGCATCACAATATTTAAAACATTAAAATGGTGATCCAAATGTCCCAAAGACTTGTTCTCTCAGGCTACATGAACAAAAAGTCAAAAAGTTGCTTTCCTGTCCTTCAGCTATTTGTACTGTTTCTACCAGGGATAAAGAAAAAACAAGTTTCTCTGCCAAATTTTGCTGCTTTTGTTATAATTCAAGCGCAGTGAATCATAAGTTATCTGTGCAGAGTGGGCTTTAGATTTGTGTTCTATCATTCCTTTTAAGCAAATCTGGACACCCCCTAATCTGCTATTGCTTAGATTTGATTTTTTATTTTATTTTTTCTAATTCCCAAATCCACACAGATCTCAAATGATCAGAAAGATCAGAAACGTAGAAAACAGAATATATGTTCTCTGTACATATATTCAAAATAAATATACATCTCTTCGTTGTATTATTACTACTTCCATTAAGCTTCTTTCAACAAAATCTCCAGATCTAGCTTTATTAAAAATGCAGAAAGCAATAAGCAATAAACCCATTTCCTTACTGCCGATGTGTACGCAAAATATTTTTTAAGTAAGTTACAGTATGAATGTCTTTTTCCATCTAGCAATTACCGTAATGCTGTGTGGCCAATGTCAGTTGTGGGTTATAGCTTATTCTGGTGAAGAACACGGTCCTCATTTTGCTGACCCATTATATTTATTTACACAACAAAGGTCTCAATTTCTCTCAAGCCACCATAAAGTAAAGGAGCTTGTTCTTATATAGGCTTCTATATTTTTTTCTATAGTAACATCATACAGGGTTTTATAACATGGCTGCAGAATATTGAAGTACTTAAAATATATTTTTAAAAACACAAATGGTTCCTTCTCAGCCTCAGTGAACAAGAAGTTACAAACGAATATGAAAATGTGTGATCTCAGTGAATTTTTTAAATGTGCTATTAAATAAAATATGCATCACACTCCTAAACACATTTAAACTTCTTTAACACAGACAGACATCCAGTTATACACACCAACATTACCAGCAACCAAGCAGCATGGGAAAAGATGGGGGGAAATTCCTTTCATTCTCATTTCAGCAAGAACTCACAAATTCAAGTGTCTCAACCTGATTCACGAGACAAGCTGAAATTGGCTTTTGATATCCAGCCCTTTTTCAAATTTTGAAAATTGCTTGCAAAACATGTATATATTAAGACAGGCAGGTTTCAAAAAAAGTAGGTGAAAATGGGAAAGAACTTTTGCACACATTTTTTCCCATTGGAAAAATTAATATGTGCAAACAAATGGGCATAAGTTTTTATTTAAAAAAAAAACCGAGGGGCTGAGCGTAAGTGAAACTTGCACAGTTCTTCTGCATTACAAGTCATTGTTTGAATCACATGGTTAGACCGACTGTGCGAGCCTCTCCAATCAATGTGCTGCTTCACAGGGAATAAAAATATTGATTAGCTGAATAACAGCAAAGATCAGCTGTACCACTTGGTTGAAATACAGAGATGCAATCCATGCAGTAATATGAATTGAATATGAAGTAAGTGAAAAGATAATAAAGGAAATATATATCTTCAGATGATCACTATAATATGTTTTAGACTTCAAATTCCGTCAGTTTCAGCCAACATGGTCAAAGTCAAGGGACTGTTGGAATTGTAGTAGTAAGTGTCAGACCTGGAAGCCATCTTTTTCATTGGGCCTTCAGGCCAGCCACATTTTCTACTGGGGGGGGGGGGCGATTATATGGAGTATGGGTGCTATATAGTCAAAATAACATTCCTTTCTCAGACAGTCAAGGACATCTGGCCCTGCAGCTGTGATGATGTGATTGGGAGGCATCTCCAGTTTTGGATGGTGCCTGATTGGATCAGATAATGGACATGTGGGTGCTGGGCAGGGACTTGAACTTTGATTTGGATAGGGAAAACCTGAAACTTTCTGATTCGGGTTTTCCCACATGTGCCAATATGACATCTCTAATAAAATGGAACTTTGAGGAAACTCAAAGTCTCGGAGTCTTTTTTTTTTTGGTGGGGGGGGGGGTGTTACTTGGAACGCTGACATTAAATTCATTTATTTATGGCCTACATTAGGGCAGTCAAGCTGCTCTCGACCATACGCAAATATACTTAATGTCCACCCCATGGGCGGGATGCATTATCCACTGGCCATGCCCACACTGGGTTTAGCGAAGGGGGGGGAGTGATGATACGTCAGGTGATGCTGCCGTAACCATGCAAGTTTGATACCCCACCTACATTATAGCTAATTTCACACTGTGTAATAAACCATAAAATGTTTTGTTGGTTTTTAGCTTACCATCTCATCTGAACTATAATGTTCTGATTGGTTAAAACAACCCATGGTTTTATCATAAAGCCACAGCTAGCTCCAAAATCAGAAATAATGTTTTCCAATATTTTCATGCAGATACTGAATAACGGGGAGAAAAAAACAGGTCTGACATGGAGGACAAAGGAACAAGAAAAGATGTCTACCGTTTCTATTTCCGATAGTGCCCAGAGATCTAAAAACAGAATCTCTGCAAAATGGTGCTTCCATCTCCCAAGGATTTCAACAGGATATCATATTTCTTGAGATGAACAACTATTCAGAGATCCAAGAGTATCAGCAGTATTCCATTCTCCCTGTCTGATTTAACCTGAATTCAGACTAGAAAAGATCTAAACAACTGTTTCATCTTCATTCATGGAGCTGCAGTGTTACTACCTTCTGAACCACCTTGGCTAACTGTGGAAAGTTATTAGAGGGAGAGATGACTTCTTAAGCAAAAAAAAAAAAAAAAACCTGAAGCATTACCTCCTTTAAAACATTCTGCATCAGCTCAGGTGTCCCATCAGTTAGCAGAATGGTTGTTACATCAACAGAATCACTATTTTCACTCAGCTGTTTCAAAATGTGGTCCACACCTTCAAAGCTGTAAAAGCCTAGACAGTGAGAAGAAAGATGGAATACATATTTATTAATGTCTCTCCCCATTTGTCTCTCTGCATTAATCCTGCCTGGAATATCTACATCCTGCCCATCCTTCCAGCTTTCCATGTAAATATCAGACCAGCTCTTTCATATGTTTTTTAAAAAATTATGGAATCATAAAATGTTGTGTTATTTATTTTATCAGAGATTGTCTTGATGTTTTGCAAGGGGTGCCATCAAAACCATGGTTACTCAGACCAACACCCCAATTTATCTCAATAAATTGAGGGGGCAGTTGCAGGAGCAACTGGAACCAAGTGTACTCCTCTTTTCGTAGCAGTACGTCCATATTACCAGGGTTGCTGCGGGAAGGTGAAAAACATAACAGGACCACAATAATTCCTAATGTCTGAATGGATGAACAGACAGACAGACTATAAAAATCACCAAGGAGGTAGGAGAAATCTATAGGGGAAGAAAACTAACAAAATAAGAAATTAAAAGGGGGAGGGATGGTCCCCTTGCCTTACTAGCAGTTTAAAACAATGAAAACAATGAAGAGCAATGATCCTCAACCATTTCCCCCAGTAGCCTGATTTCTTTTCTCTCTGGTCCTCTGTTGATGCTGCTACTAGTGCAACAATAAAAGTGGCAATATGGCTTTCGTTTGTTCATCAGTGCCCTCCGCTAGTTTTGATAGACTAGTAATTGATCAGCTAAGATGGCATTGCCTGCTGTGACTTGGCTAGGTCTATAAGAACTGAGCTGCAAAACTCTGGATGAACACTAGAGGACAGCAAATCATACAGCCCTCTAGTGGTCATCTTGGAAAGAAAAAGAAGAGGGAGACGAGCAGCAAGGTGGATAGACTCAGTTATTATAGTGATTCAATTTTTTTACTGTGGGTGTGGCTTGGTGAGTGTGGCATGGCTTGTTGGGCATGGCAGGGAAAGGTTACTGCAAAATCCCCATTTCCTCTCAATCAACTGGGATTCAGGAGGCAGAGAATAAATGAGGGCAGGGCCAGTCAGAGGTGATATTTACTGGTTCTCCGAACTACTCAAAATTTCCGCTACCAGTTCTCCAGAACTGGTTAGAACCTGCTGAATACCACCTCTGGTCATGGGGTCCTGAAAGACCAGGTGAGAAACAAGTCATCATAGATGAAATCTGTCTATATGGTTGCTGGGAGTTGAAAATGACTTGATGGTACAAAATCAATCAATTAGTGGCCATTTGGATTTTTGAATCCTGGACTCAAAAATCACTTTGTTAGACTCAGCTAGCCTCTGATGGGATACTCTTTAAAAAAAGGGATTAGGACAAAAAAAGTGGGGTCAGTGGACTTTATCTCTGCTGCCAAATATTTTTTCATGAAATAAATTGACTAGAGACCCTTTTCGGGTGTGGCTTCTTTGATTTCACTCTTTCTGGCTTCTTGACCATCATAGTTTGGTGATTATTTGTGAAAGTCAATTCAGGATCCCCCAAGGCTTTCAGAGGCCACACATTGTGTATCCCAGAAGTTGTGGACTTCTGATTTATGGCACAGATGCCCTGCAAATCATCATCACTACCAGTGATAGGAACAAGTTTATTCTGTGCGTTCATTTATTGCAAACACTGGTTAGCCCTTTTCCAGCCCACCATGCTGGTAGTGGCAGCAATCATTATCTTCCTGGATGAAGTGTAGCACTATAAACACAGGTTACATAAAAAGCCACTTCAGAAGAGCTGCTCAACATGTCCTATAAAGTTCTAAAGAAGAAAGTTCTAAAGCAGAGGTGGTACTCAACCAGTTCTGATAGGTTCTGGAGAACCGGTAGCGGAAATTTTGAGTAATTCAGAGAATCAGCAAATAGGCTGGCTCTGCCTCCACTGCCTCCCAGCCTTCCAACTGATCTTCTTTTGTTGTCTTGAACAGGAGAAGGGAGCTGGAAAGCAGGTTAGTGGGGTGGAGAGGGAATGGGGACTTTGCAGTATCCTTCCCCTGCCATGCCGACAAAGCCCCACAATGCCCACAAAGCCACACCCACAGAACTGGTAGTAAAAATCTTTGAACCCCACCACTGTTCTAAAGGGGTATGGTCCATCTCTTGTCTATTAATGTGCCATTAATAGATAGTACTGCAGGGTACATCTGCTGCCTGCTGGCTGCCTGCAATTTGGCAGTTCGAATCTCACCAGGCTCAAGGTTGACTCAGCCTTCCATCCTTCCGAGGTTGGAATACTGAGGACCCAGATTGTTGGGGCAATAGGTTGACTCTGTAAACTGCTTAGAGAGGGCTGTAAAGCACTGTGAAGCAGTAACTAAGTCTAAGTGCTATTGCTGTTAAAACCTGAAGAAAGCATCAGACTTCTCCTACTATTTTTTTTTTAAAAAAAGGTAAACTGGGGAAGAAAAATACTTGAATGTGCTGTTGAGAAATGGCTACACCTGAATGTGTTTTGTGGTACGGAGGCGTACCAACTTTCTAACTGACATCTGCCAACTATTCTCATTTCTATATGGCGTGGGTAAATATGTGTATCCCAACTATTCGCAGATGCCCTTGCAACAACTGATGGTGATTTACGTGCCATAGAGATGCAAAGTATTAATTTCTGCACAAATTAAAAGCACAAGAGCAACCAGGGAATTTTCTTTCTTTTTTTTATCATCACTTGGCAACTCTCACAAGTAACTGGAGCCAAGTACAAATTGGCACATTAAAAATCACTAAGAGAGGATTCGTATATTGTGCTAATACATGGATTTTTAAAGCATGGGCTTTTTTTTTTATTAAGTCACAACTGACTGGACTTGCACTACACAGTAAACTAAAATGGAGTACACACACACTTCCCCATACATATTATACCAAGTCGTTCCTATATTCATGATAACACTATTTTAGAACCCACTTTTTCAGCTATTCTGAGAGTCTTGGAAAGTAAACAAGGATTCACTGAAATAAACGAACAGTGTATTTCAACCCTGCAGTGAGAGTTGTATAGAGTTGTATAGAGATTTACTGTAAAAGTATTGAAGCAAAAGTTGTCTAATAGTTGTCTAAAAGTAATTTTCACACTGCAGTTATAATTAATCTCTTAATTTTTGAAATTATACTTCAAAAATACAATTTTCTACAAACTATAACTTGCAAAATAGAAACACTTCTTTTTTAAACTACAAAAGACTATCCAGATAAGAAAAAGAAGTCGATGGGGTAGGTACAATGGGTTAAGCCATGTAATTCAAAGAAAAGGGCAAAAGATGATAAGAACGGTAGTTTAGCACAACTGGAGGACACTAGACTGCTTCTAGAAATGGTCTAGTCACTAGTGCAACCTCAGATGACCAGGCTGGCTGAATTCACCCACTACACTAGACCATCATGTGATTTGCCTTTTCTTGGCTTAGTAGAAAAAGTAAACTTAGCTACATCGGTTTGTTGCAGTGGTGGGATTCAAAACTTTTTACTACCAGTTCTGTGAGTGTGGCTTTGTGAGCATGGCAGGGGAAGGATACTGCAAAATCCCCATTCCCTCCCCACTCTCAAAATTTCTGCTACCGGTTCTCCAGAACCTGTCAGAATTGGCTGAATACCCCCCCCCCCATGATTTATTATATAACCAGTGGTGTCAAACTTGATTTCATTGAGGGCCACATCAGGGTTGTGTTATCTCGTGGGGCCAGGATGGGCATGGCCAGGGTGGGTGTGACCATCTTGACATCACTTGGGTCAGAGAGGTCTGCCAGTGAAAACGGGCTCCCAAGCTCTGTTTTTGGCTGGGATGGCCTCCTGCAACCCTCTGCCAGCAAAAACGAAACTCGGGAGGGCATTTTCGCTGGCAGAGGCACCGCAGGCCAGTCCTTCACTGTTTTCAAGCCAGCCCCACGAGCCAGATCTAAGCACCTTGTGGGCCAGATGCGGACCACGACTTTGACACCCCCGTGTAACATGATGTATGAACCACTAGTTCATATTCAGCAAATTAAAATTAAAACGTAAGTATGGCTTAGGATAATGTATGATCCCAGGCTTTTCTTTATTTTTAATCAAGGGTCTAGAAGAGCGTAGATGAGGACAAGAATGGTTTGAGCCAGGATGGGAGGCTTCCTAGGAATCCAAGCTCCAGGTAGACCATCTCGAATCCTGCCATGGATGGAAAGCATGGTTTAGGAACATGAAAGAGCATGGCATATTATCTGGGCTTTTCTCCTATTTTCTTCCTATCTTTAGTGCAATCTCACGTGCAGGCAAATTGCTGAGTTAATAAAAGTAAGCAGTTGGGTTGTTTAAACCAGCGGCTATAAATTGAAAAACTCCCCAAAGGAAACTCACAGGGTCAGTCTGCAAACAACCAAGGTGCCTCGGCTATTACTCTTAGTTCCCCCTTTTATGGGCAGGCTCCATTGCTGGTATTATTAAAAATGCATACCAGTAAGACATACGGCCATTTCTTTGTTGCTTGCATTTATGCAAAGCCACTTAAACCATCCCTAATATTCATCTCCTTTCCCAGCTACCAATTAATGCTTGGCCAGCTTCTGACAACACCCATTGCTCCTTATGCTGGAAAATAACACTGCCAACATTGCACATTGACCTACTGTACTTAATTACACAACAAAGCACCCCTTTTTCCAAATTCACCAAAATATACTGTCAGTGCTTAGGTAAGCTTAATTAGGGTGTGATGCTAATGCGGCTTCCATTCATAGTAATTCCAGTTCTTTATATTCTTTCTAAATACCGGAGCCACGCTGGGTTCTACAAACGCCTCATTGTATATCTTAAATATGAAAAAGGTGTTTTCAGAATACGAGCTTTGTTTTGTTTTGGGGAACTTCAGAAAGTCAATCAAAACTAAGATGAGTTTTGCTGAGTTTTGCTGAGTGGAGAGGCTTGTGCTAATGCTTGCTAATTTCTGCTTCAAACAAACTTGGCTCTTGCTGATAACTAAAAAACGGATTTTTTTTTTTAAAAAAAGTCACCTTCCACAGATCATTAACTTGTGATCATTTGAGAATAATACTAAATAAGAATGGATTCAGTTCCCAGAGCAGAGTTATCACCCTTGGGTGATGTCAAAATCAATGTGAACACTGTGATGACCCATGCCTAAATGAAATTCCCGTGGAATTTCATGGAAGCATCATCAGACAACTTGGCAGTTTGATCCAGGACAAGATATATAAGAATGCAAGACTTCTGAAGGAATATTCATTCAAGAATGACTGGTCTTCCTTGACCCACAGGCTATCTTCCTCTGGAGTAGGAATAAACAAGTTTATTCGAAGTAGAAGAGTCGTATTGGCCATTGCGCCTCTAGAAGAAGGTTGAAGTTAGGCTTGCTATGGGAGCTAAGTTAGACATAGCCACCCAATGAGCCTTCTTAACATGAGGCTATGTTCTGACCAAAGCTTCCCAAGAGCAGGAACCTAACTCCTTCTCCCGGCAAAAAACCCTTTTATTAATTTACTGTGAATTCTGCTCATTCACATCCAGCAAAATCTTTCAAGGGAGGATTTACAGTCACAGACCTTATCGGGCTTGGAGATCTGTCAGGCTGATATCTGCAGAACTTGGCAAGGAGTCTTGAAGAGTCACGAACCAATTAGCGAACTAATTGTCTCCTGCAAACTCCATTCGCCTTTCACTCCTCTTTTATTTCCTCTGGGAGGGGCCATTCATCACCTGGCCTTACTCCCAAGTTAACCCCTGTTCTTTAGTTGTTCCCTTCGTCTGGCAATCCTGCACATGGACACACTGGGAACAGGCTCCAGCTATTTGTCTGCCTCACTGATGTCTGACTCGGAAGGCAGCTGATACTGGCACACAGCTCAGGCCCCATCTGTGCCTCTGACACAGAGCCCTCATCCAAGCCTTCCCCAGACTCCAGGACTGGCCCATGTTCCTCCGCAACCTCTTCACTGTCCAAATCTGCTGCCAGTTCTGCTGACCGCTGCGAGCCCACAACAAGCTATGGGGGCTATTATGCTAAGCTTTTGCTCTTCAGAATGTATTGTTATATTGCTGTTATAGGCATAGCATCAGAGGTGGGTTCCTACCAGTTCAGACCGGTTTGGCTGAGTAGGTAGTAACTCAGCCAGCCATGCCCCTGAACCAGTCCTATCGGTGGCACCGTAGGGGCTACCATCTTGTTTTTTGCTTCTGTGCATGTGCAGAAGCATTTTTTTTACTACTGCACATGTGCGCGTTCCCTGAGCGAACCGGTAGTAACAGAAGCTGGAACCCACCCCTGTATAGTATGTAATGTTTGTGTGTGGTGTAGTAGCAGTAGCAGTAGCAGTAGCAGTAGCAGTAGCAGTAGCAGTAGCAGTAGCAGTAGCAGTAGCAGTAGCAGTAGCAGTAGCAGTAGCAGTAGCAGTAGTAGTAGTAGTAGTAGTACATAGAATAAGATGGAGAGAAAATCAGATAGCAATCAGAGGTGTGCTGCCTGTATTCATTGAGGATTCAGATTCAGCTATCACGGGTATTTTCCCATAATAGTTCTTCTACTTTGTTATCCATTTTAAACCACCAAAATGCTTTCTAATGATTTAGTTGTTTTCTACTACATTTGGTGGCAGTACCTCTCTAACTTTGGGTGATTTTGCTAAGCAAAATCATTTGCTTGATAAAGTTGGACTTGGTTAGTATCAGGAAATCCTAGTACTGTATATAAAGCAGACTTGAAAATTTAAAATAAACAAATCAAAACAATTCAGAAAGAAGACAACGGCAAATTACTTCTTCCTTCTTGAAGGTTGTTCAAGATAGTTATCATCTCTGCCAAGAAATAACCATGAAATTACCAGGAACTACGTAAAGCTGACTCAATGCTTTACCATGTTTTAAATTCTCACTCAGAGATGGTATTCTATTTTCTTCACTATCGGTTCAGTAGCAGGAGCACACTTGATGACGTCTGGGTGGATGGGCGGAGCCTCACGCTACCAACACTACCAGTTCACCCGAACCAGTGCGAACCAGCAGCATACCACCTCTGATCCCATTTGTTTATTCCAATTATTGTCATTCTGTGCTTTTAAAACTGTGCTCAGAATTGATTGGAGCAAAAGAATGCCTGTGTCAGATAAATAAACAAACAATCCCTACACTTTTTGAAATTGTATAATTTCACTGGAAATAATTCACAGAATCAATGTCCTGAAAATAGCTGCTAAAGAGTGCAGCTCTCGGTCTCAAGTGAATAAATAAAAGTTTGATGGCAGCCTTCTCCAGCTTCCACTTGCGGTATGCAAACTCTAAATCTAGCCCATATTCAGAAATGTCCAGCACAGATGTGTGCTGTTTTGTCTGCTACCTTCAAAGCAAATTAAAATATCAAAAGCATGCATGGGGGAGAAAAGCAAATGAATGCCACTTAATTCTTTCCCCCACACACACCACTTTTCTCAAACATTTGGTCTGATCTCTTTCTTCCACAGGAGGACTGTGAGTGTAGCAGATGTTCTGATGTACAATAAAGATGGCATGAACTGTAACTAGGGCTACTGCATCTAACTACAGAAAGGGATTCTGGGAAAAGTACATCAAGAAAAGCGTACCCATTTCATCTCTCTCTCTCTCTCTCTCTCTCTCTCTCTCTCTCTCTCTCTCTCTCTCTCTCTCTCTCTCTCTCTCTCTCTCTCTCTCTCTCTCTCTCTCTCTCTCTCTCTCTCTCTCTCAAACCCCATTTGGTTTGCTGCTCACATTTTTATTAAACACAAGCCATTCTGTACAATGCTTGCCAGGAGCAAAATGTTCCATAGTAGTATCACTCCTCCATAATAGAATCATTTAAAATCATGACTTATTCCACTGTGGAAGGCAACTGTATATTATTTTTTTTAGCGATTGCTGCTCCCCTTGATGCTTTCAGGCACTGAAATGTCTCTTTGCCTGATTTTGTTGGGACATTTTACATCATGACATCCTTTTGCCTTTTAATGTAAAAGCACTTCACCAAAATCTCTGATAGTTTTCTTCTTTTTTTTCTGTGCCTTCAGAGGACTTTCCTATCACTTGTATCTCGCTCTTTTTACTGGAAATGCCATGGACTGAATAGAGGGATTTGCAAAATATATACTATGGGATAGAATAATATTGCTCTTGAATTTGTACCTTGCCTAGATATATGGCTTATGAAGCCAGCTCATAACCACTTGCTCCTACTTGCATAATAGCAGCACTTAGACCTAGTATGATCTGATTGCTTATTAGTAACCTATGACTATCATGAAGTGTTGCATCTTATGATAATGTACTCCCCCCCCCCCTTTATGTACACTGAGAGCATATTCACCAAAGACAAATTCCTTGTGTATCCAATCACACTTGGCCAATAAAGAATTCTATTCTATTCTATTCTATTCTATTCTATTCTCAATGTTTTACAGCCCTCTCTAAACAGTTTTACAGAGTCAGCCTATTGTCCCCAACAATCTGGGTCCTCAATTTTACCCACCTTGGAAGGATGGAAGGCTGAGTCAACCTTGAGCCCGGTGAGATTCCAAATTGCAGGCAGCTGGCAGGCAGCAGAAGTAGCCTGAAATACCACACTCTAACCACTGCACTACCACGGCTCTTATAATTATAAATACAATCCTCAATTTACAATCATACTTGGGACTGGAATCCGATTTTAAAATGATTTTACCATGGTCATTAACTAAATCATCGTGTTTATTAAGCGAATCCAGCTTCCCCCATTGTCTTTGCTTGCCAAAGCCCATGGCGAAGGTTGCAAATCATAATCACATGACCCCACCACCATCCTGCCAGGGTTCCGCAACATCATAAATACATGCCAATTGTCAAACACCCAAATTTTATTCATTGAGACACTGCAAATGTTTGTAACTGCAAGGACTAGCCATAAGTTACCTATTTCAATATGGGCCCAACTTTGAATGGTCGTTAAAAACAAATGGTCCTAAGTCGAGGACTATCTGTGCATCCACTCTGGAATGACATGCATCCTTACTGCAAAGAGAAGTGAAGCCAATATCTTGCCGTTTGGGTCTAAGGCAGAACAAATGACTTGCCTTGGTGGAAAGACACTGGCTTTAGAATTAGCCGTGATGGCGCAGTAATTAGAATGCAGTACTGCAGGCTACTTCTGCTGACTGTTGACTGGCTGCAATTTGGCAGTTCAAATCTCACCAGCGCAAGGTTGACGCAGTCTTCCATCCTTCCGAGATGGGTAAAATGAGGACCCAGATTGTTGGAGGAAATAGACTGACTGTAAACAGCTTAGACAGGGATGGAAAGCACTGTGAAGTGGTAAATAAGTTTAAATACTGTTGCTATCAGGCAAAAATGGGGAATAATGACTTCAGTTGAGGGACAAACAGGAAGAACACTCTAACTGCTCACCTCCAGATGGCTTCATGGATGGTTTTGTGTGCCATGTTTGCTCCCTAACATGCTGTCCACAAATATGATTAGGAACTACTACAATAGCCATTTCTTCAGGATATATGGCCAGATAGGTGGAATGGAGGGGTGAGCACTGTCTCCTTTGTCTCAGATGGAAAAACATGCTAGCTGGGCCAACTCTACCTGCTGACTTGATGAACTGCCAAATTCCAATTCCCTTCTTCAGCTGTTTGCAGCAGGCATCAAAACAGGAAGTACTTTCACCCTTCCTGTATTCACCCATCTCATTACTTTCCGCAGCCACTCTAGCATCCCCACACAATGAGTGGCTGTGCTCAAAAGCCAGGAACGTCTCAGTGGTATGCAGCAAAAGCTTCTAAATGGCACTTTCGGTTTAGGAACTTTGCCAATCCCATCAGCTCTTGGCTCAGTAAACACAATTTTTGCTTAATTACCGTTTTAAAATATTGAATAATTTCCATAGAAACATAGTGCAGAATTCTGGCCTATTTGAATTGGACAGATGGTGAACAGGAAGGAGGTGGACAGAAGCAATCCCAAGGAGATTCGACCACCTTTGCTGGACTGTTCTAAATACACATTGCATGTAATGTTATTCTGCTAAACTGGCTTATCCACATATATTAGAAAGGGGGCATCAGCCTGGCTTTAAAACATGAATGTTTAGATGGAAAAAACTGAAAATAATAGGAAGAAAAAACAAACCACTTCTATTTCTTATATAGCATTTAGATTGTTTCATTTTTTAAATAGATTAAAAAATGGAAAGGCAGGATTTATAAATGTTTTCCTAACTTTAAGCAACTCACAGATGGGTTTGTTTGACAGCATCGAAACGGTAAGTAGAATTTTGACCATGATAGTAAAAAAGTTATGGGAGATTCAATCCAGCATGGCACCAGGTTGGAGAAAACAAGACTAGTTTTTCCATATAGAAGTTGGAACTTAATTTCGGAACTGTCCATCTATCCAGTATTGCTTTTCCATTTCTGAATAAGCTGCAGGACTTAGAAGAAGAAAAGGAGTAAGAAATAATCCATTAAGGGTTAGGGAAGATTATATATATATAATATTACACACACACACACACACACACACACACACACACACACACACACACACACACAGACCTTGATCAAATAAGCAAACTTCATATTCCTTCCTTTTACTTCTAACAATTTTGATCTTTAGTCCTATCAAATAATGTTATGGCCCAAAGTCACCCAGCAGTCTTTCATGCCAAGGCGGGACTTGAACTCATGACCACCGCTTTATAGCCTGGTACCTTAACCATTAGACTACGGGTGTCAAACTCAATCATGTCACATGACATATTGCAAAGTATCATGACATTTTTTGCCTTTTTGGAGACGGAGTGGGTGTGGCCTATGTGTGACACATCCGGCCCATGGGCCACTAGTTTGAAACCCCTGCACTAGACCAAACTAGCAAAATATAGTCTTATCTTTCCAACCACCTAATATGCAACACAACAAGAATGCAACACATAGTAGCACCAGTAATTAAATATTAAATATGTATAATGTCTCATTTTCGGAGTTAATCAAACTAGAAAATGTGGCAAGAAAACTTAATTTATAAAATCAAAACAGCACTGAAATTAAAACAGCAGTAATAGAATAGATCATCATTCTTGGATGAATACCTGATCTACTAGTTCACATTCTTGATCAAGACTATTGACCATACCTTTAATCAGTTCTCTGTAGAATTCCTGGCAGATTCTATAGGTTGCTTCATTGAAAGCACCCACTTTATATGTGTGAGAAAAGTCAGACTCTTAAGAGAAGAGCCACTCTTTGCATATATTCTTTGTATACCACATATACACTTTTTATTGCAAAAAGAAAAAAGAAAAAAACAACAACATAGGCTTCTAAATGATACAATTAAGATAAAGGTTCCCCTCACACATATGTGCTAGTCGTTCCCGACTCTGGGATGGGAGCGCTCATCTCTGTTTCAAAGTTGAAGAGCCAGCACTGTCCGAAGATATCTCCATGGTCATGTGGCCGGCATGACTAAACACCGAAGGCGCACAGAACACCTTTCCACCAAAGGTGATTCCTATTTTTCTACTTGCATTTTAACTGCTAGGTTGGCAGAAGCTGGGACAAGTAACGGGAGCTCACTCAGTTACATGGCACTAGGGATCCGAACCACTGAACTGGCGACCTTCTGATCAACAAGCTCAGCGTTTTAGCCACTGAGCCACCACATCCCTCAAAAAGTTAGTATTACTCATATTTGGCTATTGTATGTGTATTGTATGTGATTTAAAGTTACTTCTTTAAATGTAGTTATTAATAACTTCACACTGTATGATTTAAGGACTCATTAGTTTATGAATATTCTGATTCTTTGGAGAATTATAAGCCATATGGCCAGTTTTTTAAAAAAATGAATTATCTCTAAAATATAAATATATTGACTTGGACCTGTCCTAAATTAGAACTGTTTATGGCCACTTGTACCACCACTGAGTACAGAAGGCAAACTGTTTGTGTGCCAGCATGTCTTCTTCAAATGCCACATTTAAGCAGCGAGAATTTGAGCAGAAGCATCCATTTATTTGCTTTTATTGTTCAGATGTTTCAGAATGAGGATGGTGTGAGAGTTTCCAAGGAAGTTTTAATGTGTGCTTTCCTGTAGAAAGAACTCTTCTGGGCATTTAAAGAACAACACATGAAGTCATGTTATGGCTGTTGAAGACTACAGAAAAGTATGTCTCGCAAAATCTCAAAAGTTGGTACAATGTTCTTGAGTAAATATGGTACCCAGGAATAGATTGGAGGGATAATGTTGGAACCTTCTATGCCAGGGGTCTCCAGCTGTGGCAACTTTAAGACTTGTGGACTTCAACTCCCATAATTCCTCAGCTGGTTGAGGGATTCTGGGAGTTGAAGTCCACAAGTCTTAAAGATGCCAAGGTTGGAAACCCGTGTTCTATGCATCTACGACCTGAGACAATATTTTCAACTCTGTCCCCACTGTTCATAAATTAAAGAAGTCATGAAATTAATAAACAAAGAGACTATTCATGGTGGAATGGGCTGAAGCAGGCAGCGATTCAAACAAGAGACAAATGTGAATGGTAGCACAATTTTCTCTCTGGCAACTTCTATTTTCCCTCCATCTTTCTTTCCAATACACTCTCCAAGTAATAGATCACACAAAAAAATGAGCAGAGAGCTCTTAACCAAAAATCAGAATTGATCCATTATGGAAGGGTTGTGCAATTAGAGCTAGGGCATAGGTTGTCCACCCTGCAACAGGACTTCAGATACTCTGAGCCATGATGATATGTGGAAGAAAACACTCTAGGACTCTTGCCGAATTCCTGAAAATGGAAGCATTTCTTATCTCAGATGACACACTTTTGGCTGAATGCAGCATCCTCTCCTCAGAATGAACCTGTAATATCTAATTGCACCTATAGTGATAGGAAACAAAAGCAAATTGGTACCAATGCTGTGTGGGCCTTGTGTTAGTGCGCCCTGAATGCTGAAATTCATTTGCGTAATAAATCAGAACAGATTGATCTTTTACTACCGAACGTTAATCAATTGGTACTAATATGCAATTCGGAAGAGGGCTAGTAAGCATGTTTATGTTTAAAATGGAGCACAGCCACCGGTAACCGCTTGGCAAAGACCCACCTGCAGCTGAAAGAAAGGAAGGGAAAGGAAGATCCGAGGGAATAATGCAGGTCAACACCTCTAGAGTTTCACAAGACTCTGGGAAAGACAGCTAACACAAAAGCTTCTCCAGAACAACCACTCCCGCTTTCTCTCTACACTCCCCCCCTTCTCCCTCCCCATCTCTGTGCTTTGGGTTCTCTCATCACATTTGCTAAACCTCACCGCTACCTTCTGAAGATGCCTGACAGCTTTTTACAGTATCTACGGATTTAACACGTTCGGCGGTTGCTCTCAGGTTTTATTAATGCATTCCAATCATTTGCTTGTTTCCTGATGAATGAGCCTGTCAAAAACACTTTTTAGCAGATAGTTTAATAATTGGGCAATGAACATCTGTTCTTTCTCTACCATTTTTTTTTTACACAAAGCAGGATAACTCTGTGTGGATTGCTACCAGTTGGTGCTCCTCAGGTGAAACTCATTGTTTTCCCCCAGAAGCTAGCGAACAGTGTGAAAGAGCTACATTTAAAAAAAAAAAAATTGGAAAAAGTGAGTTGTGTGGCTGATAGGATGTTTTATCCTTGTATTTATTTTGTCTTTCCTGACCTCAGTTCAAAATTATGGAAAGGGAGTGGGCAGGGATTGCCAGATTTCACTATCATGTGAGACAGAATACTTTGGAAATCCAGCTTTTGTTTGTTTCAGAATAAAATATAAGTTGTCTTATTATTACCCCCCAAATTAAATTATTTATACTTCATTCAGCCTAAATACAATTAGGGTATTTCCAAATACCATTCTTAGAAAATGCTAAAATTTATACATTGTAATTTTTGCTGCTTCATAGTACAACATAATTTAGGATCCTAAGTAAGGTTTTTTTAAAAAAAATATCTTTCAGATATGCAGATCTGAGCCAGAGGAAGCTGATATTATAAAGAGATTGTTTATAAGATATATCTTGAATAAGTATACTAATTGGAAAGTGAACATCCTAAAACCAAAGGAACAAGAAATTATTTAGGAAATAGTTCTAAATATTAAAATACCTGCTTAAAGAGAGCAGATCTTTTAATTTTCAGTGGCTAAATTGGAAATAATGTTTTTAGCGTGATACAATTAGGGAATTACAAGAACTCTTTTGAAGGATATATACCAAGTTGCTTGTTTCAGCTCAGATATTAGCTTGATTTACCATCTGCAGAA
Organism: Thamnophis sirtalis; assembly: GCF_051295495.1. Classification (NCBI taxonomy): domain Eukaryota; kingdom Metazoa; phylum Chordata; class Lepidosauria; order Squamata; family Natricidae; genus Thamnophis; species Thamnophis sirtalis. The sequence goes on along the minus strand of NW_028261381.1, from coordinate 28,228,271 downwards.
TTACCAATAACATGATGCATTTATTACCCGTAAAAGCTATTAGCAGGTCATTTTGTTCAGTTCATCATATGTGTCTTGAGACACAATCTGGCGTCTAACAGATTTTCATACATTGATGTCACAGAGAATCAGACTGTTCTTTAATTGATTGTTTCTTGCTAGACTCCTTTGATTAAAGTAGGTTAGGATGTTGCTTTTAGCTGTACAGTTTCTGCAGGAAATTATTCCAATTTTTATAGATTTGCCAACTTCACTCTGTGCATGGTAATCCCTGAAAAAATGAGTTTTTTTAAAGGGTTCCATTACTCCCTCTCCAATTTTACAGTCAACATTATGTTCTAAAATGTGATTTATCTTTCCATGTCAAGTTGTTAGATCCTAAGCCTCAGAGACATGAATATATACAGAGGAATGGCATCTGACAATGAAGGAGAGCCAGTTCATTTACTCCTGTCTGCTCAAGCCAAGAGGGACTGCAACAGATCCAGCATAGGGAGTGGCCAGTTGGCCCTGTACTCTTTGCAATTACCAGTAGCGGTTCTGTATGTCCCTTTAGGTAGAGAGATTTCACCTCACTTGATCTTTTTACTGGATGGACCAGTGGTTGAAACTGGGGGCTTTACTATAAGACTGTCCTTTCCATTTTCCTTAATGAAAAGGAATGCACCTCACCACAAACTTGCTTGACATTGGGCACAAGCGACCATTGCAGTTCGATGACTAAGATCAGGGGTGGGATTGAAAAATGTTAGCAATTGATTCGCTGCCTGGTTGCTGGGTGGGCGTGGCCATGATGGACTATTCAGCCTCTTGCACCACGACGGGGGGGGGGGCATTTTAACCCTCCCAAGGTCTGGAGGTTTTCCTTGAGCCTCCAGGAGAGCAAAAACAGCCTTCTCCGGGCTCCGGGGGCCTTCTGGAAGCCAGAAATAGGCCCCTTTCCAGACTTCCAGGAGGTCCATTTTTTGCCCTCCCAGAGCCTCCGCATGAGCCCTGCCCTTACTTGGCATGATGAACGGGCTGCTTGGAGACTCCTGGGATCGGAGGGAGGGGTGGGCAGGGCCAGCCAGTCCTAGCAACCACCGGTTTGGTGATCCAGACGCAAAATTAACATCTGGTTTGGCCGAACTGGTACCAACCAACTGGCTAAGATATTAGATAATTAGTTCTCACAGTGGTCTGTTCCTACTGGTTCGGACAGGTTCGGCCGAACCGGTAGTGGTTTGGCAGCCTGGGTCGCTGGAGCTGGCAGCAACTCAGGCCTGCCACGCTCCTGAACCTGTTGGGCAGCACTGTAGGCACCACCATCTTGTTTTTTGCTTCTGCGCATGCACAGAACAATTTTTATTGTACTGCGTATGCGCACACAGTGTGCCCAAGAGCAAACCGGCAGTAGTGCCTGCTGGAACCCATGGCTGAGTTCTCAGTGTGTCTTTTGGTGGATCTAGGCCATCAGCTAACAATAAAAAAATGTAAATCTTATATATCTGTACATTTATAAATTCCAATTTGTCTTCTGGTGAATAGGTATTAGTTGACTTAACTATAGACTGTCAGGTTACAATAATATGCATGTGATGAAATGAATGATACTTGATATGTAATTCATGGCATTTGCACCATGACAGTTAATGTTTAACATCAACATCAACTAGGAGGAACATTTTATTTATTTATTATGATGGGCAACATATACATTTTAAAGATGATAGATAGATAGATAGATGATTGATAGATAGATAGATAGATAGATAGATAGATAGATAGATAGATAGATAGATAGATAGATAGATAAGCAGGCAGGCAGGCAGGCAGGCAGGCAGGCAGGTTCTCCTAGTTCATGTTGATGAAGATAAGAGCGTTTGGACGAGCAAGGAACCAGGAACCGATATGATCCTATGTGATTCTATCCCTTTTCTCTTTTGTGATTTAAAACAGGAAAAATTTGCAAATTCCAAGAAAAATCTTCCCAGGCAAAGTTAGCTATTGAACATGAAGTGTCTCTCTCACAGGACTGAAAAAGGACTGTGCAGCAATGGAGAAGATAATGGCCTATTTCCACAACTATTTCAGGAAGTGCATGAAATCAGGACCATTGCACCAACAAGCTTCTTACTACTATATCCAGCTGTTCTTTCTTTTTAAAGTCCCGATTTTCACATTCTCAGCATGGTTGCACACAGCCAAGGGGCACTCTCTGGATCCTAATATATCAACGTAAAGGAAATCAGTTTTAATCCTCATAGAGCCTGGAACACGTACTGTAAGCTGTTGTTCCGTACTCTCTAAGGTTCATGCAAAATGATGCTTTCCTGGGCTTAGAGTGACCCAGGTGGAAAAGTATTTCCATACAGCGCATGACAATCATCAAATACACCAAACAGAGAGATTGGAAACTAGAGGGCAAATGGAAATGCTCTGCTCCTTCTGAAGTATGATTCTAAGAGCAAATTTGACTTACTGCTCATTCTCTTTTATACGTTCAAACACCAGAGTAAGGCAAAGCAAAGCTGAATTTATTAAATCTTTAACTAAATACAAGAGGATTTTTTTCCCTTGAAGTATGACTGATTATATTTACAGAACAACTGAAGGGAATTTGTATGTCCAGAGAAAGGTCTGACAGAGTTAAATACACACAGAAACATAGATCGTTCTGAATTGTAAAAAAACTGTTAATTCTTTCTGATACTCCAAATGTACGTACCCCTTGTCTCAAATCTTACTAGTCAAGAAATGTTTTGTATCTGAGATATCAAAGAAATTTAACTAGTGGAGAATTGTATGAATAACTCTGCAAAGAATATTTTCCAATGTGTGGGATAATGCCACAGGCAGTAAAATTGGGAAGGGGGGGCGGGGAAATTCAGTTAATTGGGGATGTCAAAAGAGAGATTGGAAGAGATTGAACCTAAAAAAACAACATTGGGAAACAATATTAGTATAACAATGTCATGTAATGATTTTGATACGTGTAATGCAGTGGTGGGTTGCAGGCGATATGTCCCAGTACGTGCATACCAGAGCCAGCCCGGAGCACCGGATATCATTCCGGTACAGTGCTCTGGAGAGGCCATCCGCCCGCCCGAGCTCCTTACCGGAGTTTAAAGGCTTTTGCGCTTCCATACAAGTGCATGGTGTGTACATCACCTGTGTGACGCTCCATGGAACAGCTGGAGCATCGTGTAGCATTGTGAAGGTGCTTGAATGCATGTGTGCGCTGCATGCGTCCATGAGGACGCCATCAGATTTGAAACCCACCATTGATGTAATGTCTCCTATTTAGCAAATGTTCTAAATTGCATAAAGGATGCTAATTTTGGCTGTTATATCAAAAGAAATTTTATTTCCATATATGTGAAGAAAGAAAGAAAGAAAGAAAGAAAGAAAGAAAGAAAGAAAGAAAGAAAGAAAGAAAGAAAGAAAGAAAGAAAGAAAGAGGGAGGGAGGGAGGGAGGGAGGGAGGGAGGGAAGGGAAGGGAAGGGAAGGGAAGGGAAGGGAAATGAAATGAAATGAAATGAAAAGGAAACGTTATCTGTGGTTCCAAGCAGAAGTTGCTGGACTAAAATTCCTGAATGCTGCTGCTTATTTGCTCAGTGGTGAAAGAATATGCATAACAACATCTGGAAAGCCACAGGATCATGTTTTTGAAAGAAAATTCATTGAGGGGAGCTTTGCATGTGATTACTCTTTTTAAATATGTTGAAAAATTCACAAATACAGATGGATGGATGGATGGATGGATGGATGGATGGATGGAAGGAAGGAAGGAAGGAAGGAAGGAAGGAAGGAAGGAAGGAAGGAAGGAAGGAAGGAACGAACTACCAGAGTCAAAGTCCCAAGTTATTTGTATTACATATTGAATGTCCAGTTGGAACTTCCATGTTAGTTAGCTGTTAGTTGTTCCAACTTAACAAGGAATGTGGTATTCTGGAAGAAAAAAACATATTCCCCCAAACTTATATTTGGCAACATCCTCTGAAGTGTCTCCAACATATCAAAATACCCATTAATTGATGTTTACAGAACTCCCTGCAGTCAACTCACTCCTTGGCCTAAGAAGATAACAAACAAATGGAATCTTGGCTTATCAATGGATTCCACAACATTTTAAATGCTCTTTTTATTATATCAAAAATCAAATAATTAATGTCTTCCCAAAGGAGAGAGAAGTAATGCAATAATAATAGCGATCACGGATATGCAACCGAAAGGTTTCTATTATTACGCCTGTGGGTAAGTATGTGCTTTATTTAGCATTTTCATCTGAGGGAGAAATAGAAGTACCAGCGATGGCTGTTTGAGCCTAGATTCATCATAAAGTAGACATTAGAGAAGGCGGACTACAATATCTGGATTCAACCGTCATCAAATTCCCTTGATATGGATGTTGAAGTATGTGAGTCTGGGCAGCAGAGCAACCTCAAGCATAGACCTCTCCTTGTGTACCTCCATAACTTCTTTGGGAGGAGAGCAATTTGGGGAGGGGAGGGGAAGGGGAATGGAGGTAGACCTGCTTCTTCCCACCAAAATAAATGCTGCATCAGCATTCCCAATCTGTCGAGGGACTACATGTCAACACCATGGCACAACTTGGGGAAGCTGCCACCATAAAATATTTTAAGAGGCAGAGTGGAGTAAAATAAAATAAAAACGTCTTTTCCTATGATATCTTAGAGTAATTCAGGATTTATGGCACCTTAACCTTTAGAATCCAAAATATTACGCTATGTTTCTTAGAGATAATAACTCGGTTGTCCCTCACTTATGTGTCTTAGATAAAAGCTTACCGCTTCAGAATCCATGAATGCTCAAATACCCTTGCGGGCCTTTAGTAGTAAATCTTATGGAATAGCTTATGGCCAACGTAATGGCCCACCGTAGCCTGCGAATATCATGAATTCTAATAATACTTACATCAGTAGAAACATGAAGTAATGTCTCCATTGTAATTAAATGATGTATTTAGAGCAGAGCACTAAATGGTCCCCTAGTGTGTTGGTGATATATTCTAATAGTCTTCTCTTTACAGCCCCACACGGTAATATTCATGCTTTATTCTGGAGGGTTTTGCTTCTTACTGAACATTTGAATTGCAACATTAAGTGGTAAAGTGGATTACAGCAGGTCTGCATGAATATGGATTCTGATCAAGGAACTAAGTGCTTGAAAAAATAAATGGTTACTATTGAAGTAGAATGATTGGCAAAATAGTTCTATTCAAAGGAACATCAGAAGCCTCTCCATCTTTTTTTTTTTACAGGGGAGGAAAAAGAAACACACACAGAGACACAGTATCGCTCTGATTTGAGGCAATTAGAAAGCCTCACAGGAAGGGCACCTGGGCTGAATTCAGTTGTAAGTCATTTCCACTGGAAGATATGACATTAAATTTGGGCTGTTTGAGGCATACGTCCATTTGGATACTAATCACATTACTGCCTTACTTCCAATGTAATTCCAACAAGATTCTAGACCGTGTGCCTGTCAGTGGACTGCTGCCGACAATGTGTTTCATATTTATAAAGAGGGGACCTACTCCTGCTTTGTGAGGGAGAAAATGGTGCTGATCTTTTTCCTCTTCCCCCCCCCCCGCCCTTCTCCTCCTCCTTTTCTCCCCCCCTCCCCATCCTGATGGGGAACCAACCACCATGTCCAGCTATGTATTTCACCTCTTCATTTGTCCTGTAAATCAGCTAATTTTTATATCAGGTGGAGGCACTGAGGATCAGATGCACAGCTGAAGGCATTTTACTCCATTCAGTCCTGCTCAAAAGATGATAGGGCTGTGTTTGTAAAACAATAGCTCCCATTTAATTGTGAGAGAATCTAACATATATACTTAGACACCCTCAATTAATGCCTGTATATTGTATGGGGGGGTTGCCTTAGGAGAGATGAATACCAGGGGAAATAAAAGTTACACTCTGATTAAAAATAGCATTGTTTTCTTTGGTTCCCGTGCCTCTGCTTCCTCCAATAATTGCTTATGAAATGAAGATGATTGTGTTTGGTTTAGTTTCTCCAATGTGGTAAATAACCGAGAGGGGGGTGGTGGTGGTGGTGGTGGTATTATTGTTGTTGTTGTTGTTGTTGTTGTTGTTGTTATTATTGTTATTATTTCCATCAAAATATATTTTCCAATGCATTTAGGCTGGAGACATGGAGCATCATCAAAATCCTGCTCGTTAGTCATGATCTCCTGCCTGCATTTCACTCTTCCGGAGATTTCCCTCATTACAAGAAACGCCGACTGCCTCCTAACACGATAGGTTTGTTGGCACATGGCTCTCACATGGCAACTAATCAGCAAGATGACTGTTTCCACGCTCCAAGGTTTACAGATGGGGTTTGTTTAAGTACAGAGATCCATAGAAGGTCATGGATTTGGGCTATGTGCATCTACCAGAGTTATTCAGTTATACAGGAGGAAAATATGCCTGGATCCACAAGCCATTTCCAACCGGCTTTATTAGACTCTTCCTCAGACAGCATGTTAATAAGGCTTTTCTCTCCTGTGGATTTTGTTATGTCTCAATTCGAAAGGGCCAAAATAACAACAATAACATCAACAAAAGACCCTCCGCGCCCACTGAGCAAAATGGATAATCCAGCCAGGCCAGGGATGACTGGTACACGACCTCCACAATCAGCCCCCCAAAGGCTGCCTTTATCACTTATTGGAAATTTATTAACCTTCACACGAAAGCACCAAACTTGATTTCCCATAAGCACAGACGTTCCGCAGACTCGCTTTCTCCTACTCCTTCAGCCCGTTCGTTCCTTTCTAAGGCTGGAGGTTTTTGTGAGGATATGAAAGGCTTTGGGTTCTTGAAAAGGAATTTGCAGGGACAGGACGTAAAGGTAAAATTAAAAAAAAAAAAGGAAAAGCAAAAACCTGCTTCTCAGTAGTAATCTTTTGCAGAAATCCCCATGCAGGTATCAAGATAAAATTTGCATGGCAAGGTCAGAATGTTTTAATCTTAGAAGGAGCCTCGTGGAGATTGGGCAGGGAGGTAAGGGAAAAAAAGAATCCAAGAGGGGTGTGAAAAAAATGTTTCAAATTCAAAATGGTTTTTGCTCAAAGTGCTCAGTTTGGAGTTCAGAGCAGCTTTCTCCAACCATTCTGGAGTTCAGAGAGGCTTTCTCCAAGTTCAGAACCAAGGCCTTGAATTCAGAACACGACTTTGGAGTTCAAAACAAGGCCTTTTCGAACTCCAAATACATCCTAAACAGTTAGAACAACCTGACTTGTGGCCAGAATGACTTATTTGAGCTCAAAAACAACCGATTGAACCAATTCAATATATTTGCATAAATGTAGGATCTGGTTTTAGAGACTCCCAGTGAAATCTAGATCTTTTTTTCTCTTTTTGCATCAGCTACTGTGTGCTCTTCATTATTTTTAAATATCTTAGCTATTAAGTAAGCACTTGATTTTTAGTTCTGATTTGTCCTGTTGCTGGGGTTTTCTGTTAGAAATTCTCTCATAAATAGTTTTAATGCTTCCCCTCAAACAAAGCATTTAAAACAAAAGCAAATTAAAAGTTCCTGTGTGTGTGTGTGTGAGGTGTAAAAAATTGGATCAAAGTTAGCACAAATGCACATATATGTGCAGGTGCAGACATTGGCTCAATTCATTTCATTTATTCATTTCATTTATTAAATTTCTATGCCGCCCAATCCTGGAGGACTCTGGGCGGCTTCAGTACAAAACAGCCATAGTGAACCTTTTCAGCTTGGTAGATCAAAATTTTGGAAAACGCCTAATTTGACTCTGCTGGTGTGTTTCACGCACAGTCACACCGAACAAAAGAGAAACAATTCTCTATTCCCACCACCACAAAGACCACCCTGAACAGTGGCACACATTCAGCAGCAGGGCCAAGACCAGAAACCCAAGACCAGAAACTCAAGTCGAAACCCAGACTTTGACTTCATGCCTAGCGTCATGCTGCCACTCAAAAAGGCCACCTCCTGAAATTCCTCAAGGTTTGTGAGCTTTGCATGCTTGTCCCTACGGCCCAGCACTCTCCAGGATCTGCCACTCACCACTTATCTTCAAGGGCTGTTTTCTATTGACAGGGCCCTGCCTGAGGCTGCTCTGGGTCACACAAGGCCATCCTTGTTCTTGAAGCAGCTTTGGAGAATGCCCTTCCATGTCTTCTGCAGTCTCTAAAAACCCTGGTGTGCTTTCAAGAATAGCTGTGGGTCGGGTGGGGCCACCCAAAACATCATGGTGTGTCATATTTGACATGCATATTATAAGTTCACCATCATCCATTTTGAGTCAGGGAGGGAAACTTTGCAAATTGTGTTTGGCCTATTAGTTTGCTGGAATGCCATCATCCTGTGTGGGGGGGTGAGGGGTGGGAGATGAGTGAGTCTGTGTTGCTCTTTTGATGTCAACATCCAATCTGTACTCATTATAATTCTTCATGTTGATAACTACAACTCTTACATTCCCTATCATCACAATAATAATATTGAAAGACTGAAGTGAAAGAGAAATAACAATTTCCCTGTATTACATATTGTGAAGGAAGTATTTCTCCCAGTTCCCAAACAGAGTTTAAGACATAATTTCATAGCACAACCATTGAATCAGTACCATAGTGGCATTCAAACACTTGTTTAAGCCCCAAGAGACTTGTGGCAGATCCTCCAGGTGTTTCCCTGTGCAATCTGAGTTTTCATTCATTCATTCATTCATTCATTCATTCATTCATTCATTCATTCACATGGTGTTTGCTCTGTAAAAAAAAAAGTTCTTCAGCTGTAATACAGTAATTGATTTCCAAAGTCCTACAGTCTTCTGGTGACTGTTTCCATAATACATACATAGCACTGTATCGCTAAAGAGTCCCTAAAAAGTATGCATCAGTAAAGCTTTTTTTTTTAATGTTAATGACAGTTACCTTAGGATTTGCAAATCTTACTTAGCTTGAGCATAGAACAGAGGTAATTTCATAAGAAATGAAACGCAGGAGATGGATAGAGAATATGGCTTGTGTCATTTCAGTGGAACAGAAAAGTGTCAATCTGACAAGGATGGAGCAGCTGACAGCAGAATCTGAGAAAGCCATAAACATAGTTTAAAGCAGGGGTGTCAAACTTGTGGCGTCTGGTGGCATCACGTGACGTATCAAGACTTCCCCCCCTTCGCTAAATCTGGTTGGGTGCGGGGTCAGCACATGACACATCTGGCCCGCGGGCCCTGAGTTTGACGTGTGTGTGTATGTGTGTGTGTGTGTGTGTGTGTATATATATATTGTTAGACTTCACAATAGACCTCCCTTCTTTCCTAGCCTCATTTTAATTTTAGTTTTAAAATATATACTGTATGTATGTATGTATGTGGGTATACATACATACGTCCTGCTGCTGCTACTACCGGTTTGCCCGATCAGGGCCAAATCGGCAGCAACCCACCTGTGCTGGGTGCTATTTATGTAGAAATGTGTTATACTCAGACTCCTTTCCCTTACTGTATCTTATTCTCCCTAAAGAATAACTTAATATATTACATAATACAGTGAGATAATTTAGATGTAATTTGTGCACTAATGTATACTTACCGATATTTATCTATAGACGTTTTAAATGATTAACTTAACTGAATATATAACAAGTGCTCATTGGGATAGATTGGAGAATAATGCTAGGAGATACACACACAGAGGGAAAAAAAATCACATTTTTTCCTCTCTTCTTTTCACAATTTTCCACTATGAATAGCATAAATCTGCCTACTCTTAGTAGAGGCAATCTGGATTCTACCCATTGTATGTACAAATAAACTGTTCATTACTACTCTTAAGCACTGGTTGATTAAATCCAATAACAAGAAGTACTAATGTAAATTACCACAAGCTACAAGCTGCAACATAAGCAAACAATTATTTCTTATAAGGCCAACATCACCAGCTGCCCTTTATTTTGAAAACTGGGTTTTAATTTTATAGTACTGCTTTTTCAAACATTCTCTGCTATCAACATACTTTCTTCCAGTGATTAAACTTCAGTTGTCACACTATGTTGTTACTAATAGCTCAAGGATCTTCCACGTTGTTTCGCTGAAAACAAAAGAAAAGGAGGGGGGAAAAAAACGTCCACCAAGAGCCAACTTTAAATATCATTATAAAAAGGAGAAGAAAATGTACTATGTTTCACAGATTCACACACGGAGAGAAATGAAAGGAAAACATGGCCTTTTGAAGAAAAATAAGAAACAATGTGAAGCAAAACAAAGGCTAAAGATATTACAGTAGGATGGCTATGATTAAATCTATTGTTTTTAATAGTTTCAAAACAGCCCAATATAGGAAACAAAATGCAGATTTCAAGTGGATTTCTGCATGTCTCATTTCCTGGGGAATGTCACCTCAAGGCAAGTAGGAACAATTCTTGGGGGGAAAGGGTTTAAACTAGGGATTTCTGCACGGGAGGACAAAATAGAGGCAAAGGCACGTAAAAAAGCATCAGGGCTTCAAAACATATTTTGTGTAGTTGCAGTTCTCTTGAGTCTCCTTCACCTTGTGAGAGAAGCCAGAATTTCTCCATCATGGCATTCACATTACGGGATTCTTTGCCCTTATGAAGGTCATTTGTTCCCTCCCCCATCATCTCCTGCAGCACAATAAAACATTGGATCAGCCATCCTAGTCTTGCATCTGATACTTCAAATTAAAATCTCCTCAACGCCTCTGTTAAATATTTGGGGATTAAAATTATTCTTTTTATGGGATTTTTTTTAAGTGCTGCTCTACGAAAGTGAAACAAACAACTTGTTCCATCTGAAATCATAATATCAATATTTCTGAAATTATACAATAGCTCTTCTAGAGGCTTTTCTCAGCACAGCCCCCGTTCCCTCTGTGCTGATTTGATTTTTTAAAAAGATGTTTTAAATCCCACCTTCATTGTTTTTATGAATAACTCAAGATGACAAATATACCTAATACTCTTTCTTCCTCCTATTTTATCCACAACAGCAATCCTTGGGCTGAGAGAGAGTCTCTGGCCCGAAGTCACCCAGCTGCCTTTTATAGCTAGAACTCACAATCTCCTGGTTTCTTGCTTGGTGCCTTAACCATTAGACCAGATTTCATTTTCCATGATGTTCCTAACTGCTCTGTAATTTTTAGTTCATTCAAAGCCACTTATAAGTACTTAAAGAAAAACACAGCATTATAGATATACTGTATATATAGCTCAGCTATTGAGACCAGAGATGAAATCATGGTTTATGATAGGTGGCATTTTGGTATTCTTGGGCTTCCTTTTGGTGGAGCTGATTCATGGTGCCCCTTGACTTGGAAGGGCAAAGTGGGCAGAGCACACCCTACATCTTTATGGGGCTGAATTTTTGAGGTGGAGTTCTGAGGAAGGATTTCATTTTTTTAAACACAATGGCAGGAAACTACTGCCAGTGTTCAGGAACAATGGTCAGGGAAGGCCTCAAGAGCCCAAGAAAAACTCAGGATTAAAAGTATTAGGAAAATGTGATTTGACAATCTCTGAAAGTATTGTGTCTTGCTGCTGTGTTATTTTCTCATGTTCCAGCATCTTTCATCATGCAGGCCAGGCTGATCAGAACTTCTGGGAGATGTGGTTAGCAACAACTGGAGGAACACAGCTTGCCCATCCATAAATGATGACATAAAAGAGAACCTTCTTGATAAAGGTACCAGGTCAGGGTTTGCAAAAACCTATAGAGGGCAGCACACATATTGTCAAGCCCACATAGTTGGCAAGACCAGGAGGGGAAGCACAACAGAGATTTCAGTAAGATACCTTTGATGCTACTTTGGGAAAAATACAGAATCCTAGAAATCAAATAAGAATGTCCCAGTCTCGATTATAGCAAGTTAATTAAAATGCTTACACACACACACACACACACACACACACACACACACACCAGATGTCTCCATACCTGGGCTGAAATTCTGTTTGTGAGATAACCATTGAACTGAATCATCTTTTACTTTTCCAGTCTTCCCTTAACTCTTTACTCCCACCTAGTGATTGTGTGGATTTTTACATCAGTATCGGAGAGCCTTGCTTTTATGGTCATATGAACCAGATCTTTTTACTTCAAAGCTTCACAGATAGATTCCAAGTGCATATAAAGCCACTCTCCCCTATGATTTTATAAATCTTATCAAGGAAGAAATTCTGTCACTCCTAGATTATTGCACTGCTTATAATCTTGGCTTTCTCCTACCGGCTGTGATATCACCTCCATTATAAACAAATTAACTGACAGTTCACTACATTCCCATTTTCCAGTTTTTACCATCTTCTAGTTGTGTTGTTATTGTCTTTGTCATCACAATGATTTTTTTGGGTGGGGGATAACATTCCTACTATGAGCCCCTGAAGTTCTATCAGGAATTTGACCTTCCAGCAAAAAGTTATTTTGTTTCAAGAGAAAAGTTAATGCTGTCCTCATAAAGTCTAACACAGATGTTCATTCAATGAAGATGCTACAAGCATGAATGCATCATGGTTAACCTCCGGGATTGGGCGGCCTATAAATCTAATAAATTGAATTGAATTGAATTATCAGCAGTGCCCACGACTTCCATGGGTTCCAGACAGTGGTGAAATCTAGAATTTTTTCCTACCAGTTCTGAGGGCGTGGCTTGGTGGTGGTGATGGGGGTCATGTGACTGGGTGGGCATGGCTATGTAGTCATGTGACTGGGAGGTCAAAAGACAGAAATTCACTTTAATAATGTCCTGCTAGAGGAGGGGGTTGAACTAGATGACCTCCAAGTCCCTTCCAGCCCTGGACTGCTATGCTCTTTCAAGATATCCTCTGAAGCTGCATCTAGTGTCAGGTTTGTGGTCCTTCCTCCCTCTCCTTTTTCCCTCCCTCCCTCCCTCCCTCCCTTCCTCTCTCCCTCTCTTTCTCTCTCTCTCTCTTTCGCAGCACCTCCCCACTGCTTTTTAAAGTATTTTATCCCTGCCTATTCACCAAACCAGCAGGAAAAAGATGCTTTAAAAAGTGGGGGGGGAGAGGGGAAAGCTTCTGACGATCATGCGGATCAGCTGTGAGCCGTGCAATCGTCGGAAGCTTTTTCCTCCCCACTTTTTAAAGCATTTTTCCCTGCCGGTTTGCTTGAACAGCTGAGCCACGCGATCCTTGGAAGCTTTTTTTTTTTTTAACTACCGGTTCGCAGAATCAAGGACAATCATCCCTACCAGTTCAGCCAAACCGGGAGGATTTCATCCCTGGTTCCAAAGCTGAATACATGCATGCTCCCTCTGTTCCTTTCGTTAGTGTGCAACACCATTTACACTTCTGGAGCCTACTAAGCCAGGTGATAGTGCCCACATGATGAGGCTGGCCAAGAGTTCCCTGCCTCCCTTGAATGCAGATTAGGTATAAAGCAGGGGTGACAACTATGGCAACTTTCCAGCCTGTGGATTCCAACTCCCAGAATTTCTGAGCCAGCATAGGTAAAGGTGCCATAGTTGTCCACACCTGGCATTAAAGTCTTCGAGTTGGCAATGGGAGAGAACCAGCAATCCATCTATGGAGAGGAAACAATGCTTTCCACTAGTATCCAAACCATTTCAGGTCTAGCTGTCTAAGTTTATCGCCATGGTCTCTTTGTAGTGGATTTCTTTGGGAGATGGAAAAATCCCTAACATATCATAAAGAAAATGCTTTTCCAATTTTTAGTCTAGTTATAATTTAGATGGAGAAAGAAAAGAAGGGTGAATAGATGGCTCCAATTGGGGAAGGGGGGGATGGACAATCATTGCAAATAATGACCCACTGTCCTGTATCTCTCTCTCTCTCTCTCTCTCCCCAGTGGCACAAAGTCTTGCTACTCCCTGTGGAAAGTAGTTATTACCTTCAATCTCTCTGATCTGAAGTAATCCTTGCTACATGCATAGCTCATTCTGAGTGATGAGACCCACAGTTTGCTGAGTCCAAAACCAAATGATCTTTCACGAACAAAATTTAAACTTGAAATAGGATTGCTTGGCCATTGATTCCTAGCCTATTTCTTCCCCCACGTACTTTATACATCCCCAAATAAGAGTCAGGCTAGCTACAGATGGTGTTGGTGTATAATGAGAAGGGCTCAGAAGCAGCTCAGCTTCCCAGGGGAGTTTTCTGTAATGGAACTAACTATGTACTATCCACCTTATAAACTAGATTTGATTTTGGACTGTTTGCCCAAGTGTGTTTGTTTATTGCTTAGCACTGGAGGGCTTCTATTAGCTGTGGGCTGATTGAACATAGGCTACAGCTTTAGAAGGCACAGAACATCCCCCCCTCCCGCCCCTGAATGCTGATAAAATCCTTTTAGTTTACAGATAGCAATGCTTTCCTCCAGACAAGTTGAGTTTCGCTGGCAAGGAATGAGACACATTAGATTTCACTTACCAAAATTAGAACCCTTTTTGATACACACCAGAACTAAAGAGATAATTCGTCAGAGCGAAAAGACAGGTCTTCGAAGTGCTGGTGAATGAAACTGCGAGCCAACCATTTTGTCCTGAAAATAAATGAGTCAGAATAAACGGGTTGTCTTTGTTCACACACCCTCCCAAACATATGGAAGAAAGAGTGTGGAAGATCAGGTCCATATACACACTAAAGAATGAGAAATCCAAAACAGCCGCCCGTACCCTAGAAACAACAAAGGACTGGCCTATAGTGCTTCTGCCAGCAAAAATGGAGCTCATGAGGGGTGTGGGCATACCTTCCAACCTCTGTTTTCATGGCAGAGGGTTGCAGGAAGCAATCGCAGCTGAAAACGGAGCTCAGAAGCCCGTTTTTGCTGGCAGAGTGTTCGGGTTAACACATCCCCCCCCAACATAAGCTGGCCATGCCCACTATGGCCACACCCACCCTAGCCCCTCAAGGTCAAACACAGCCCTGATGCAGCCCTCGATGAAATTGAGTTCGATACCGCTGCCTTAAAGAAAACTCATCTGGTGTGAGGCGGTTTCTAGAAGCATCAGGCTAGAAACTGGAAGATTGTGAGTTGTAATCCTACACAGGGCACAAAGCCAGTTGAGTGACCTTGAACTAGTCAGTCTCTCTCTGTCCTAGAAAAAAAGAGGCAAAAGTCAAACCATTTGTAAATAAAATTCAAGAAAACTTCATGAACTAGTCCAGGCAGACACCGGGAAAGCAAGCAAGCAGGCAGGCAGGCAGGCAGGCAGGCAGGCAGGCAGGCAGGCAGGCAGGCAGGCAGGAAGGAAGGAAGGAAGGAAGGAAGGAAGGAAGGAAGGAAGGAAGGAAGGAAGGAAGGAAGGAAGGACGGACACTTTTCAAGCAATTTCGAACTATGGCTTTAGTCCCATCTTGTTTATTTACAGATTTATATTCAGATCACTCCCAATGGCTCTGGACAGCTTATCAAAATATAATAGCTAATACATTTATCAAAGTCACCACCATAAAATCCATAAAGCTCTAAAAAGTTTTTTTTAAAAAACCTGGATGAATATATTTTGAATTTGCTAAGCATATTTGGCTTTTGAGAAACATTCAGGCTTTCCAGAATCCACTGGGGGGGGGGGGAGGAGAGAATAGGATATACATCCATATTGAATGAACATAAGATGTATGTCATCATACTGAATTAAGCAAAAATAATCTCTCAGAGATTATTCTTGGGATATAGGGCACATCCCTTCTACAGAACAGGTTTTTAGCTGGATCTGGGAATGTAGTTCAAGAGAGAGAAATATTTTGACTCCAGTAGGCCATGACAAAATTCCAGAACAAAAAAAGGGGGAAAGTTTTTAAACTGGCTTGATGATTACAATTGAAGGGAGATTCTGTAAAGGGCTTGTGCAGGCACTCAAAGATGCTAACAAGGGGTCTAGCTTGAAGGAAAGCATGCTCCAAACACAAATCCATCTTTTAAATTTCAATGAGAAAATTAAAAGGACAAGAGCATATCCATTAAGAAAGAAAGAAAGAAAGAAAGAAAGAAAGAAAGAAAGAAAGAAAGAAAGAAAGAAAGAAAGAAAGCAGGCTTACAAATAAGATTTTTTAAAATGTCTGTTTCTAAGCATTAATGATGTATTTGTCTCTGCTGTAGATATTTATCAGTTTAGGTTGCAAATGAATGTGATTATTTTTAATGTATGACAGTTTTTCATAAAAGGGAAGATTCTTTTCCAAGGAATCTTACAGTTTTCGAAGTCTGCAGTCACAGACTTTCCTGAGGTCAAAACTTTTCAGAGAAATTGGGCAAAGGATCAGCATATGCAAACTGATCTATTTTCACTAACTTCTATTGCTAGCTGTGATTGCTTAAATACACATACACCCCCAATCTAATCTAAAATAGAAATCTATACTTTCAGGTGGAATCTTTATTTTTTTGATCAGGCAAAGAATTTGGGGTCTACATTCTCCCCCACCCCCATCCCAGGAACTCTAGAAAAGGCACACACAATTTCCTTGGCAATAAATAAATAATCTATAATCTCTTTAAATACATAGTAGAAAAATTAGAGAGAATATGTATGCAATTAGGTTAGAAAACAGCATCAGCAAGAAAAATTACATACTTATTAGTACAACTGCATAATGCTAATGATTAGCCTTGGCTAATGGAAGAACATTGGGGTATATTTAGAGTACAGGATAGTGTCGCCTGATTATAAAATGTTTTGTTTAGCATGACATTTTAAATATATATTAAAATATTTGGGTACTGCCCTATCCACTAATTTTTTTAAATGTTTTATAAGCCTTGGGCACAATATTGCCAAAATTAAAGTACTCTTACATGATTAGTATGTTAATCATAGAAGGAAATGTAGTTCTAATTCCTCTATTGCAGGGGTATCAAACTCGATTTCATCGAGGGCTGCATCAGGGTTGTGTATTTTTTCTCTCTTGAACTACATTCCCAGATCCTTGGGTAGATGGAGTAGGTGTGGCCAGAGTGGGCATGGCCAGGTTAACATCACTTGTGTCAGAGTGCCTGTGGTGGCCCAAGCGCTCTACCAGCAAAAATGGGCTTGCAAGCTCCATTTTCGGCTGCAACGGCCTCCTGCACAACCCTCAGAGGCGCCATGGACTGATCCTTCACTGTTTCCAGGATGGCCCCACAGGGCAGATTTAAGCACCTAACCTGCCGGATCCGGCCCATGGGCCTTGAGTGTGACACCCCTGCTCTACTATAACAAAGGTTTGGTAAATGAGATCCAAGGTTCAATCCTGGGTACCTCCTTAAAAGAAGATCAAGGAGTAAAACAAGAGAAAATTTATCTGTCTGGATCCTGAAAAGCTACTGCTGTTAGGTATAGATGATGCTGAAATTATTTGTTAGATTTATATTCCATCTTTTCTCCAGGTGTTCAAGCTGCCCAATGGGTCTCCATTTTATCTGTACAACCTCTAGGTAGGTTGGTCTGAAACAAAAAACTAACAGAGAGACACAGACAGGTTGGTCCAAAGTCTAGTGAATTTCCATGGCTAAGAGTAGACCTGTACTTGGGTCTTCCAATGCTAGTCCAATACTTTAGCTACTACACCATATTGTCAAACCATACACAACATTGATACTGGATTAGTTGGAAAAAGATTCTTCACAGTAATTGAATTTGGCCACTGTGTTTCTCACAAATATGTGGTACAGCAGTTCATCGCAGCAAACAAACAAACAAAAATGGCTAGAAAGCAGGGTGGTATTAAGGTGATAACAATAATAATGTATTATGCTGCTTTATCTAGCCAAGGGAAAAAAACCTCTCCAGACCGCAAAGCAGCATAGCAATCTATGGACCAAAAAGATATTAACCGCATAGGATGAGCTCTGAATGGCTGCTCTGTGCTTAACAGAGGAGAGCCTTTAGAATGTGTGTTGGGTTATAAAAGAAGGCTCCAACCTAATTCAAGAGGTTCCAAGAATATAGTTGCACTGCACTTAGATAAGAGAAGTAGATGTGATTGACTAACTTTCCATTTGAACAATGTAGTCCATGAGTGAGCTTTTAATGTACCTTATATTTGGATAGGATTTTATAAATATATGTACAAGATACGATTGCTATCTATTTGTGATAACCATTTATTACTTGTTAATAGCCTGTCCTCAATCACTCTGGAATCAACCCATTTCCCTACCCTGTGAAGGGATTTGGGTAGATATACTTTTAATCTTAAATGGTGCAGTCCTTATCAAATTTTGGTCCTTATCAAATTTTTATTCATGTCTTCCATAGAATTCCCTCATACAATAGAAGGCAGAAAAAAAAAGCAATAATTGCAAAATTTCAGCCAATAAAATTAATTGTTAATTTAACCGTCAAACCAGTAAGCATATGAAAGGAACATTCAACAGTCATGTATATTTGAAACACTGCCCTGCGATGCAACAAATAGTGTTTATGTCCATAATTAAAATAAAACAGGCATTTGTCTAGGAACTGGCAAGAGTTGGGAAAGTAGGGTGGGATAAGTAAGTCCTACGCTAACCCATTGATTAAAGAAAAGATGTTTCAGTCCCCTTTAAAGTCATCAAGCTTTCAGGGACAGGAGAAGGGAAGGAACTGATTCCAGCATCATGAAGGCAGGTCTTGCATCTCCAAATCTAGAGACTGGGTCCCTGAAAGGAGGACTAGAAAAATGGCTGTGCTTGAGGAAATTAAGAAAGAAACAGGATTCTAAGGAGAACCAAAAAGAGGCAGATATTGAGGGACTGCATAAAGAGTCAGATTCAAATGCTCACAACCCATGAAGCTTCCTAGGCAAAAGACACCAACAAAACACTGACATTGTGATACTGAAACAGACATTTCTAACTAAGGCAAGGCTTGACTGCAGAGCAAAGGAAGCACAAAAGAGATAGCTTCTCCATCACATTTTTAGTTTACCCAAGAAGTCTATATGCTCAATCTCTCAACCAGAAATATGCCTGTTTTCCAAGACTCAAGTAAGGCTGAATACACTCAAAATAGCTCATGAACATTGAGTATTCCTGTTACCAAATGAGTTTGGTTAAGTTCTTATTGATTGTTGGTCTGTTGACAATGTAACCTTTTTTTTCCAGAAGAGATTTCAGTACAGCCCACTCTTGCAGGTGAAATTGGTTCTGAATGAGCCGAGTGAAGAAATTTCCATTTTAAGGCCTTTTCTGCTTCACTTTGCCTTTTCTGGCACGTGTTTCTCAGTATGTACAGACTACTTTGGGGACCTGGAGCAGTAAGTTACAAAGATGGAGCATGACAGTCACAATAGCACAAACTATTAGCTAGACCTCAACTCTATTACAGTTCTATGTTTGGCGACACAGAATCAAGAGTCTCAAGGATACAAGGTCGAAGGTAGCAAAACATTACATTAATCTGTTCTGTTTGTAGGCACAAGTGTATCTATCTCCAGGTGTAAGATTGCTCAGTGTTTAATTATGAAACAGTGACAGCTAAATATATAATTAATAAACTGTTGTCCTATCTATCTATCATCTATCTATCTATCTATCTATCTATCTATCTATCTATCTATCTATCTATCTATCTATCTATCTATCACCATCCCTCTCCAGGGGAAAAATGGTGGGGTATCATTTCATTTCACCTTATTTCCTATGTTTTATTAACTCAGTAGTTATTGCTGAGAAATAGTCTGCTTCAATTGTTCATAATAGTACTAAATTACTTGAAGGCACCTTGATAAATTGTTCCTCTTTCTTTCATTGTCCCTATGAAAGCAGTGTCAGAAAATCAATCTAAACAGCAAAATTAATACACCAATTCAATTCAAAGTAGTTAGCTTCAGTGTTTGGTGAACACAAACCAATGTAGTAAACTAACGTTTGCAATGCTTTGAAATTTACATTAACCACAGGATTAAAAAAAACAAAGCAAAAATTAGAATTTACTGTAACATTCTTTTTAAGTATTATTTATTAGCTGCAGTTGGATTAAATTTGAAGAGTGCTTTTAAGAGCAAAATATTTTATGTAATTATAATATATTTAGTGGGATTATACAATATTTAATGCTATTATAATAATAAAACAGCTTAAAATAATAGTTTAAAGAACAAGAGTGGAGAGAAAAAATGTTTTTCTCATTTTTCTGGATAGGCCACTTTGAGCCATTAGGAGTAAGGTATTAAACACATGTTAATGACAAATGCCAGTCAGTCTCTCTGTGCCCCAGGAAGAAACAAGGAGCAAACCATTTGTTTAAAAAAAGAAAACTTCAATGGCTAGTCCAGAAAGACACAGTATTTAAAAAAGGGAGGGATGGAGGAAGGAAGGAAGGGAGGGAGGGGTAGCTAGCTAATCTATTGAATTGGCAATAGAGAAAAGAAATAATAGAAAGGTTTTAAATGGACTGGGTTAAATTTAATAGCTAGACTTCTTCCTGCAGGATGGAAATTAGAAAGGAATGGTATTCACTGCTCTATGGGTATTTTTTTTTAAAAAAAATCTCTCCTACAAGAAGCAATTGCTTTTACATCCAACTTTGTCTCTACTTCGAAACTGCTTCTGGATTTTGTGCTTGAGATGTAAAAAAATGAAACTGGGTTTTGATTATTAGATAAGTTTGTGGTTATAGGAATGATTAGTGCATATTAATTATTTAAAAGAGCCATGATGGTGCAATGGTTAGAATGCAGTATTTCAGGCTAATTCTGCTCACACTGCCAGGAATTTGATCCTGACCAGCTCAAGTTTGATTCAACCTGACTGAACTTGGATTTGTAAAGAAGAGTGGCAGAAAATTCCCCAATACAGTTGTGCAAAGCTTGTGGCATCATATCCAAAAAGACTTGAGGCTGTAATTGCTGCCAAAGGTGCTTCAACAAAGTACTGAGTGAAGGGTCTGAATACTTATGCCAATGTGATATTTCAGGTTTTTTTTCTTTTTAATGCATTTACAGACATTTATACAATTCTGTTTTCACTGTCTTCATGGGGAGCTGAGTGTAGATTGAAGAGAAAAAATTAATTTTAACAATTGTAGAATCAGGCTGCAGCATAACAAAATTGACAAAAGGGAAGGGGGTCTGAATATTTTCTGAATACACTGTAATATTCTTATTATGGAGCCATGGTGGCACAGCGGTTAGAAGGCAGTATTGCAAGCTAATTCTGCTCACAGTCAGCAGTTCAATTCTTACCAGCTCAAGGTTGATTCAGCTTTCCATCCTTCTGAGATGGGTAAAATGAGGGCCCAGATTGTTTGGGGCAATATGTTGACTCTGTAAATTACTTTGAGAAGGCCACAAAGCACTGTGAAGTGGTATATAAGTCTATTGCTATTAGATTTGCTACTGATTGAAGATATATAATCCTACTTGACTATTAACCTCTCTGGATCCCTCGGAACAGAAGTTGGTTTCTGCCGGTTTGGCCCAGATTGGGCAAACTGGTAGGTGGCAATGGTGGGAGGCTCTGCACATGCACAAACCATCGCACGCGAGTGTGCACACACAAGCAGACCTGTAGTAAAAAAAATGGAAACCCACCTCTGCCCCGGAAGGAGATTTCCTGTGGAATGTTCACTGCTTTCAGCCATTTCTCTGAGTGACCTACACTCAGAGGGCTGCTTCTCAAACCTGCTGCAGTCAAGATGTTTTATGTCTGCGGCATTATCATGATCTACTAAATAAGTAACACTATTTTTTTTAAAAAAAGAAGATGTTTGATCTATTTTTAATCAACCCATTCATGGAGTAGTTAGGTGGCAGTGAAGAAAGGAGAACTGCATCAATTCCAGCAATAACAAGAAGCAAGACATTGGTGGGATTGAAACATTTTTACCACCAGTTCTGTGGTTGTGGCTTTGTGGGCATGGCTTTGTGGGCGTGGTAGGGTGAGAATACTGCAAAATTCCCATTCCCTCCCCACTCCTGGGGGTAGGTTGCTACAAAATCCCCATTTCCTCCACACTCCACTAATCTGCTTTCCAGCTCTGTTCTCCTGTTCAGGGCAACAAAAGAAGATCAGCTGGGAGGCAGCAGGGGCGGGGCCAGCCTATTTGCCGGTTCTCCAAACTTCTCAAAATTTCCACTACCAGTTCTCAGAACTGGCTGAATACCACCTCTGTCAGAACTGGCTGAATACCACCTCTGAAGCAAGAGTAGGACAATGTAGCCCTGATATTATATGGCTTCATTTATGTTGGGAATGCTTCATTATCTCAATGTAAACAACAATGGTTCATTCAACACCACCCCTGGGCTTTTTCATGTTAGAAAATGGAAGTAGGGACAATGCAGGATACATTTTAAAAAGAAAAACCTCTTACTTCCATTCTGTGTAGATAAATGTTGATGTTGCTGCTGGAAATCCTGTGCTTACAGATTGCCAAGAGCTGTGCTTAAGCCTGTATATCAGGAGCTGAAAAAAAGAGGAAGAAGCATTTTGGAAGTAAATCATTCCATTTCTCATTCTTTAATCACCCCAACCTTAAACATAATCCAAAATCATCATCATCGAAGGGCTGATTCCCACCATTTTCAGGGCTTTGGGAATTTCAAACAATTGGAATGACCCAGAAATCTCCTGCTGTCATTCTCACCCTTGAAGTAAAAAAAAAGAAAAACGGAAAGACCCCCTGCAGTGCTGAAATTCAGCCATTTGCAACTGAAATTAGGAGATGTAAGTTCAGGAAGCTGAGAAAGGCTGCACATCACATGTTAAGAATCCATAGGTATCTGCAAAACAGAGGCTGTCCTCTCTATTATACGTATTTAGTCCATGGTTTCCATCTATCACTGGGCATACTATATATTTCATTTTATGTGAAAAGATTCCATGTATTCCTTTGCTAGATAGTTAGGTTGTGCTGATTGCTTCCAAAGTTTGGGATGGAGACTAGTACCTAGTTTGGGTTGCGGAGGATAATGATCTCCCTTTCAATTTTGTGAGAGATCAATCAAGCAATCAGAATAGAGCTGTAAGGGACTTTGGAGGACTTCTAGTCCAACCTCCCGCTCAAGCAGGAGACCCTATACCAGTGGTGGGATTCAACTAATTTAACAACCGGTTCTCTGCCCTAAGGACCAGATGGGTAGGTGTAGCTCGGTGGTCATGTGACTGGGTGGGGGTGGCCAACTCAACGTCACTCATGTCAATGTTAGCTGTTACAATGTAATAACCGGAGAGGCAGTTTCTGTAAGCATGGCAATAAAAATTAGTCTAGAAATAATACCAGAATGCTTCCTTCCTATCTTCCTTACAGGATTAGCCCTGTAAAGTGGAAAAAAACAAAATGAGATTTCTTCCAACAACCGGTTCTTTGAACTGCTTAGAAAGTTAACAACTGGTTCTCCTGAATAGGTGCGAACTGGCTGAATCCCACCACTGCCCTATACCATTTCAGACAGTCTCTTCTCAAAAACCTCCAGTGATAAAGTCTTCTGAAGGCAATGCATGCTGCCATGTGAAGTGACCTGCTGCGACAGCATTTGGAGAAGGGAGGAGGCACAAATAGTGGAATAGCAATAGCAGGGAACAGAACAAAGAAGTAAATTAAGCCTTTATTTGTCTTAGGGGCTTAGTTTCTGATTTGGGATTTTCAGTTCCAAAGGATGCCTTTGCTTAGAAAGGGTCATTCACAGCTATCCTTGGTGTACTATGAGAGGATTTTGCTTAAACTTTATTGAGCCAAAAGCTCTACAAAATGATGTCAACAGTACGATCCTTGTAAGGAAAGACAATAAACATAGTGTATTATTATTAGCTGAGAACCCTAAAGTTTTTGTTCCACGTAGGGTAAAAAGTATGTTTCATTTTCCAGCAACGAAAGAACAGTTTTGTAGTTTTAGATAGAGTTTATTTTCTTCAGCACCACAATTTATTTTGGACTTAACACTGTACTGTTAAATATACTGTATATAAACTTGTTTTTTTTAAAAAAAATATGTACCTCACAGTTCCTTTCTTTTTAACAAATATGTATTTAAGAACAAGAAAAGGGACGAGATTCTTGAACATTTATTAATTCTTGATTTAAACCCTTTCAGACAATGAGAAATTGCAAATATAGTTTGGTTCCCTCAGTTTATCCGATGGATGAGCAACAAAATAACTATTCAGAGGTTGACTGTGAGGAAAAGGGAATCTTTATTACAGCTGGGCGCTGAACAAAATGCTTTCAGTCTTGTGGCTTAGACTGTATTTCAATAAGTGTGATAAGTGTTCAGGAGCTCATGAAAACCTCCTGTGGTATTTACATTATGTCACCATCGTTTTAAATGCGAGGGATTTTCAGACAAAAAACCCCTGCTAAAATTGGACGTTGAAAGGCCCTCTGAAAGCGCGTTCACATGGCCGCTGCCTCTGGGCTTCCACCCCATCGCCACACAAAGTTACTCTGTCTCCTTCTTTCTTCTCCGCTTACGAGGGCCTTCTTTTCTGAGAAGCGATTCATGACAAAGAATTTCTTCCTCTGAGATCCCGGGCCTAGTCTGATGCCACAGGCCTTTCCCCCACCCCAGCAGCCTTTTGTTTTGCGCCCGAAGAATTGCTCCATTCATTATCCCCACAGATGCGTGGCCTGAAGGCAGAGAGAGTCAGTAAAAACAACAAGAAGCTGAGTTCTCCAGTAGCCTAGGCTATCATTATCTACACAAGAGATGATGAGTTTGTAATGAAGTTGACGAGGCTTATTCAGACACTCGCAGATTGGCAAGAGGATAAAAAGTGTCTTCAATTTTCATGTTGTCTGATGTTGAAGTTAGCTGTCATCCGGCACTAGATTAGTCACACTTTGAGGCTGGGCTTTGGAGAAGGGGTCAGAACAAAGCTACTGTACTGTGGTATTTCACAGTCAGAGGAACAGAAGCATAATAAATGTGCTCTGTAATTTAAATCAAGGAGCTGTGTGGGAAACCGCTGCCTCCTTCACTTGAGGAATTAGTGCTATGCACTGGGCTGCTTGACACCGCATAACATATAAGAAGTCTGGACAACTTTGCTCTCCAAATTGGAATGAATGCTGTGATTATATTCGATGAGACTCTCCTGAAGCTAGCAGACCAAAAAAAAAAAAAGCTTCCTTCTTCAGAGAGGATACATTAGATTATTTGTGTGTCATAGGCTTTGTCTTTATTGGTAATTCAATTGAAAAATTGGTTAAACATGGATGAAATTTTAATTGGAAACATTTCATGCTCAGGCAATACAGAAAGCTTTTGATAAATGCTCCATTTCTTCCCAAGTGAAATTATATACGTTAAATAATCCGGAATTTACTGCCATGAATCATTCTAATCAAGCTACGCAAAACATTATCAGCTAAGTTCCTATGGAACTAAATAAATTGTTTATAATTACAGGGTGCATAAAGCTGTCATATTTTGGAGGGAAAGAAACATTTCTTTGATGATTCAGTGAATGGCCATAAAATCATCCAAGCTGTAGCAACATTAAAAGGCAACATTTCTTAGGCTTCTTTAAGAATTTGATCCTGACGGGGTGGGGGAAGCCTATGTTTAATTTATCCAGAATTTGGTGTCTACTATCAGGCAAAACATTCCATCAGAAATTATTAAGAAAAACATAGTCCAGTTGCCTTTTGCAAAAGCACCTTTGGGACAACCATGACCTGGATGACTGAGAATCTCCATGGACATCCCATCAGAAAGTTTCACCATCAGCTATCATCTCATCCACAGATACAGTTCGGACTTCAGTTTCAGCCGAAGCCATTCTTCAGATTTCAGATTTAATTTATTTGTATGCTGCCCTTCTCCGGGAGGGACTCAGGGCGGCGAACAACTCAAAAGGGGAAAAGGGATACAAACACAATACATATAATTAAAATACACAAGAGTCATACGGCCATACAAGTCAAGAGGGGAGGGGAACTCATCAACCCCAGGCCTGCCGGCACAGCCGGGTTTTGACGGCTTTCCGGAAGGCCTGGAGAGGGGTGAGGGTCCGAATCTCCGCGGGGAGTTCATTACAAAGGGCCGGAGCTGCAACAGAGAAGGCCCTCCCCCGGGTAGTAGCCAGATGGCATTGGCTGGTAGACGGAACCCGGAGGAGGCCGACCCTGTGCGATCTAACGGGTCTGTGGGAGGTAATTGGCAGAAGGCGGTCTCTCAAGTACCCAGGTCCAATACCATGAAGGGCTTTATAAGTTACGACTAGCACTTTGAAGCGTATCCGGAGACCGATCGGTAACCAGTGCAGCTCGCGGAGGATAGGTGTAACGTGGGTGTACCGAGGTGCACCCACAATCGCTCGTGCGGCTGCATTCTGGACGAGTTGTAGTCTCCGAATACTCTTCAAAGGCTGCCCCATGTAGAGCGCATTGCAGTAGTCCAGTCTTCAAGATACTATATGTGTAGTGTCTCCTAGTGGGAAGGGGCTTGGTGTCCGTGTGTCCCTCTTCCAGTTCCAGCTATGGGTGTAAGAAAGGAAACATCATTCACCTCCTATCCCCTTTTCTTTCAAGATACCTTACAAAAATGATAGTTTCCTAGCAAATGGTCCACGAGAGATTAAGGAGGGAAAAAGAGAGGAAGAAAAATGCCTGCTCAAGAGAATCAGCAATGCTGCTTGTTTTTCTGGTCTATTGCGATTGTCTTGACTCAGCAGAGAGACGGAAAATAAAGACTTTGGCAAAAGCTTTCCTGAAGATCTCTAGCCCTGATGCTGATTATCGATCAGATGATTAAGGCAGATGAAGAGGAGGTTTTATTTTTTTTAAAGCGGAGGCTCTGATTATGTCTCTAGTGTGCCCCAAAAGGGGCTCAAGAATCAATATACTCAATCACGGTGGAAAGCATTTCTCTGTCAGTCACACTGACTGAAGTGATTAGAATTGAGTCGTAGGACAATGAATAACTCGGCACTGGTTGCCTTTCCCTCTTTCCCACCTTATAGGGAATCTAATGAACTCTCTTAGCCAACTGGCTATGTACAGCATCCGCTGGGCAGACAAATTAGCATTCGGAGTCAGAAGGCTATTTTACTCCAGCTAGTTCATATTTTACCTTAAGCGTATGGGTGCTGTTGCTGGGTAAGGAAAGGCAGTCAGACAGTGACTTCCAAGCCCATTACAGTAAGCACCACTGGGCAGACAGCTATTTCCTTCACAGCATTAACCTGAGCTAAGGACGGCTGGCACTTTTCCACATGGTTAGTGGAGTTAGTGCCTACATTACACATTGATACTGGAGACAATGATAAAAGAACTGCAAAAACTACAGGACAGTGTATGCATACCCACCTAATACCTCTTATTAAAACAGCTGTGTCCAACTAGATGAACAAGTGCTAGTAGAACAGAATGACAAAGTTGGAAGGGACCCAAGAGGTCCCCTAATCCAAACCCCTGCTGAAGCAGAAGACACTGAACCATTCTAGACAAATGGCTCAATTTCTTCTTAAAAACCTCCAGTGATCCACTTCTTAAGGCAAACTGTTCTGCTAATTAATTGTTCTAACCGTCAGGAAATTTCTCCTTAGTTGTAGGTTGGTTCTGTCCTTGATTAATTCCATCTACTGCTTCTTGTTCTGACTTCAGGTGCTTTGGAGAATAGATTGGCTCCCTCTTCCTTCTGGCAGCCCCTTAGAATTATTATTTTGAGTAAGTAATTTGATTTGGTTTTCTGCACTTCTCCCATTCAACAGCTTCCCCTTATAATTATACGCTGCATTCAGATACTCATTTAACCTGGCCAGCAAATGAATTTCTAAGTTTGCACAACACTTTCACCAAAAGGGATTGGATTTGCACAAAACTCTAAGGTAATTTTTCACTAGCAACATGCACTGTTTTCTAGAGACATCCCACCATTGTTGGGAGAACAAAACAATAGTGATGACAGATTTTACTGAGTTTCAATGATGATTGAAGAAAGAAAAGGGGACAGGAGGTGAATGATGTTTCCTAGCTATAAGTTACTAGTGCAGAAATTACCTAAGTCACATAGAAATGAACAAAGATTAACACTATAAATTTAGCATGTTATGCCAAAGTGTCTCATAGAGAGCCGTGGTGGTGCAGTGGTTAGAATGCAGTACTGCAGGCTAACTCACTGCTCACCCCAGGAGTTAGATTCTGAGTGGCTTAAGGTTGACTCAGCCTTCCATCCTTGTGAGGTTGGTAAAATGAGGATCCACATTGTTGGGGGCAAGATGCTGACTCTGTAAACTGCTCAGAGAGGGCTGCAAAGCACCGTGAAGCACTATATAAGTGCTATTGCTATAGATTTTTAACTAATCTCAATAACTGTGTTGTGTGAATGCAACGATGGAAATTAAATCTGCCATTTAGAACATTCAGCCTTCTGTCCAGTGCAGTATAGGAATCCAGTGTAAAACATCTCTGACAAGTGGGCTGTCCTTGAACACATCTGGTGAAATAGAGCTCATTATGGACCTCCTATAAGCGTTCACACTGTCAGTATCAGGTGCAAACAACCAGAACCATGAATATCTCAATCAGAAACTTTATTGCTAGTCACCTATGTTACAAGAATCTCATCAGGCTGACTGTATTACCTTGGAAAAAGTCAGGGATTTGGGGTGGGGTGGGGCAGGCTTGTGCGCTTCTGTAGTGCAGACTCTAAACTTGGCTTCCTCTTAATACCTCTCTCCAGTCCAGCTGGAGATTCCACCACAATCAAAGTGTTCTTCCCATTGGAATGATTTTGCTTATATGCAACCTTTTATGTAACTTAAGACAATATCTTACACCCTGGGATAATAAGGACACTGGATCTTCTTCTGTATTACCCCCCTTTTAGTTACTTGAAAAATGTTATAAATCTCCCTATCAAATACGATACCTAAAGACTGAAACTGTCCTATAAGACATAGTTTGTTGTTCCTTCAGCATCCTTGTTCCTG